>NC_084641.1:42647032-42799532 GCF_019802595.1 Syngnathoides biaculeatus | reverse complement strand
GAGTTTGGTGACGTCATTGAGAACAACTTCAAGACTGTTTCGAGGAAATTCTGGTCCAGTGTTTTAGGAGGAGGAAGCAGCGCACCGCCAATGCTGTGTATAGTAGGGATGGAGCACTACTGACTTCAGCTCAGGAAGTTGTGAGTGAGTGGGGAGAATACTTCGAAGACCTCCTCCATTCCACCGTCGCGCCTTCCCATGAGGAAGCAGAGTCGGGGTTCTCTGAGGCAGGCTCTTCTATCTCAGGTGTTGAGGTTACTGAAGTGGTTAAAAAAACTCTTTGGTGCCAGATCCCCGGGGTGGATGAGATTCGCCTGGAGTTCCTAAAGGCTCTGGATGTTGTAGGTCTGTCATGGTTTACACAGCTCTGCAGGATCATGTGGACATCGGGGATAGTGCCTCTGGATTGGCGGACGAGGGCGGTGATCCCCCTTTTTAAGAAGGCCGACGGGTTGGTGTGTTCCAACTATGGGGGGATCATACTCAGCCTACCTGGTAAGGTCTATTAGGGGTGCTGGAGAGGAGGGTCCATCGAGAAGTCGACTCTCAGATTCCGGAGGAGCAATGTGGTTGTTTTCCTGGCCGTGGAACAGTGGACCAGATCTACACCCTCAGTAGGGTCCTCGAGGGTGCATAGGAGTTTGCCCCACCAGACTATTTGTTTTGTGGACTTGGAGAAGGTGTTCGACCATGTCCTGTTGGATGTTCTTCAGGAGTTCTGGGTACCAAGCCCCCTGATATGGGCTTTTTGGTCTCTGTCCGACCGCCGTCAGAGTTTGGTCCCCATTACCGGAAGTAAGTCGGACTTGTTTCCGGTGAGATTTGGACTCCACCAAGGCTGCCCTTTGTCACCAATTTTGTTCATAACTTTTGTTTTTTGTTCATAATTTTTATTTTAAGCATAGAGGGGGTCCGCTTTCTTGACCTCAGCATCCCATCTCTTCTTTTTGCAGATGATGTGGTTCTGTTGGCTTCATCAAGCCGTGATCTTCAACACTCTGGAGTGGTTCGGAGCCAGGTATGAAGTGGCTGGAATGGGCTGATCTGGCTGCCAGCCTGATGCCTCCCTGGTGAGGTGTTCCAGGCATGTTCCACGGGAAAGAGACACCGGGGATGACCCAGGACACGCTGGGAAGACTGTGTCTTGGCTAGCCTGGGAATGCCTCAGAATCCCTTCAGAAGAGCTGGAAAAAGTGGCTGGGGAAAGGGAAGTCTCTGTATCCCTTGGGATTGCCCCTGCGACCCTACCCAGGAAAGCGAT
Source organism: Syngnathoides biaculeatus (assembly GCF_019802595.1). Taxonomy (NCBI): domain Eukaryota; kingdom Metazoa; phylum Chordata; class Actinopteri; order Syngnathiformes; family Syngnathidae; genus Syngnathoides; species Syngnathoides biaculeatus. Next base: position 42,798,271 of record NC_084641.1, on the reverse strand, counting down.
AGGAGATGGATGGATGGTTCCTCAGCGTACACTTCCAAGGAATTTAGAGATTTAATCAGCTACGACAGGATAAGCTCAGGAGTTGGTTGACATGATGATTAGGAGAAAGGTTGATATTCTGTGCATCCAAGAGAGCACGTGGAAAGGTAGTAAGGCTAGAAGTTTAGGAGCAGGGTGAAAAGAGTATCAGATCGAGTGATGAGACTTAATATTTGAAATTAAGGGTGTTATGTATAATGTGGTTAGCGGCTATGCCCCACAGGTAGGATGTGACCTAGAGTTGAAAGAGAAATTCTGGAAGGAACTAGATGAAGTAGTTCTGAGCATCCCAGACAGCGAGAGAGTTGTGATTGGTGCAGATTGTAATGGACATATTGGTAAAGGAAACAGGGGCGATGAAGAAGTGATGGGTAAGTACGGCATCCAGGAAAGGAACTTTGAGGGACAGATGGTGGTGGACTTTGCAAAAAGGATGGAGATGGCTGTAGTGAACACTTATTTCCAGACGAAGGAGGAAGCTATAGTGACCTACATGAGCGGAGGTAGAAGCACGCAGGTGGATTATATTTAGATAGAGATGAAAATGTGTTGACTGGTGGCAGTAGTGTGCTAAATAGATGGAAAGAATACTTTGAGAAGTTGATGAATGAAGAAAATGAGACAGAAGGAAGAGTTGGAAGAGGCAAGTGTGAAGGACCAGGAAGTGGCAATGATTACTAAGGGGGAAGTCAGAAAGGCACTCCAAAGGATGAAAAATGGAAAGGCAGTTGGTCCTGATGACATATCGGTAGAGGTATGGAAGCAATTTGGAGAGATGGCTGTGGAGTTTTTGACCAACTTATTCAACAGAATACTAGCAGGCGAAAAGATGCCTGAAGAATGGAGGAAAAGTGTTCTAGTTCCCATTTTTAAGAACAAAGGGGATGTTCAGAGCTGTGGGAACTATAGAGGAATAAAGGTGATGAGCCACACAATGAAGTTATGGGAAAGAGTAGTGGAGGCTAGACTCAGGACAGAAGTAAGTATCTGCGAGCAACAGTATGGTTTCATGCCTAGAAAGAGTACCACAGATGCATTATTTGCCTTGAGGATGCTAGTGGAAAAGTACAGAGAACGTCAGAAGGAGCTACATTGTGTCTTTGTGGATCTAGAGAAAGCCTATGACAGAGTACCAAGAGAGGAACTGTGGTACTGCATGCGTAAGTCTGGTGTGGCAGAGAAGTATGTTAAAATAGTACAGGACATGTGTGATGGCAGCAGAACAATGGTGAGGTGCGCCTTAGGTGTGACAGAGGAATTTAAGGTGGAGGTGGGACTACATCAGGGATCAGCTCTGACCCCCTTCCTGTTTGCAGTGGTAATGGATAGTCTGACAGATGAGGTTAGACTGGAATCCCCTTGGACCATAATGTTCACAGATGATAATGTGTTTTGCAGAGAAAGCAGGGAGCATGCAGAGGAACAATTAGAAAGATGGAGACATGCACTGGAAAGGAGAGGAATGAAGATTAGCCGAAGTAAAACAGAATATATGTGCGTGAATGAGAAAAGTGGAGGGGGAAGAGTGAGGCTACAGGGAGAAGAGATAGCGAGGGTGGACGACTTCAAATATTTAGGCTCAACAATCCAGAGCAATGGTGAGTGTGGTAAGGAAGTGAAGAAATGGGTGAGGCCGGCCATGATGTACGGATTAGAGACGGTGGCACTGAAGAAACAACAGGAAGCAGAACTGGAGGTGACAGAAATGAAGATGTTGAGGTTCTCGCTCGGAGTGACCAGGTTGGATAGGATTAGAAATGAGCTCATTAGAGGGACAGCCAAAGTTGGATGTTTTGCTGACAAGGTTCGAGAGAGCAGACTTCGATGGTTTGGACATGTTCAGAAGCGAGAGAGTGAGTGTAATGGTGGTAGGGTGCTGAGGATGGAGCTGCCAGGCAAAAGGGCGAGAGGAAGACCAAAGAGAAGGTTTATGGATGTGGTGAGGGAAGACATGAGGGCAGTTGGGGTTAGAGAGGAAGATGCAAGAGATAGGCTAAGATGGCAAAAGATGACACGCTGTGGCGACCCCTAATGGGACAAGCCGAAAGGAAAAAAAAAGAAGAATCAGCTACGGTTCATAATATCAAACGGTTCAGGGAATATGGAGAAATCACTCCATGTAAGTGGCAAGACTGAAAACCGACAATGAAAACCCTTGACATTCGAACCCCTCAGGCGCCACTGCATCAAAAATCAATATATAAAGGATATCATCACATGGTGTGCGGAACATTTCAGGAAAAATAATGTCAGTCAATGCAATTTGGCGCAAAAATCCTTAAGTGCAATTTAAAACTCACCTAAGCAAAGCAATAGCCATTTGTCAATGTCCAGAACAGCCACCAGCTTCTCTTCTCCGAGCCAAGATGAACTGATGCAAACTGGAAAAGTGTTCAATCAACATTTAATTTTTTTTTAACTTGTTGACCTTGTCTATGATATATATATATATATATATATATATATATATATATACAGTGAAGAAATAAGTATTTGAACACCCTGCTATATTGCAAGTTCTCCCTCTTAGAAATCTTCAAGGGGTCTGAAATTTTCATCGTAGGTGCATGTCCACTGTGAGAGATAATCTAAAGAGAAAAATCCAGAAATCAGAATGTATGATATTTTAATGATTTATTTGTGTGATACAGCTGCAAATAAGTATTTGAACACCTGCCTATCAGCTAGAATTCTGACCCTCAAAGACCTGTTAGTCCTCCTTTAAAAGTCCACATACACTCCATGTATTATCCTGAATCAGGTGCACCTGTGTGAGGTTGTTAGGTGCATAAAGACACCCGTCCACCCCGTACAATCAGTAAGACTCAAATTTATAACATGGCCAAGACTGAAGAGCTGTCCAAAGACACCAGAGACAAAATTGTAGAATTCTACACATCTGGAAAAGGCTACGGAGAAATTGCCAAGCAGCTTGGTGAAAAAAGGTCCACTGTCGGAGCAATCATTAGAATGGAATGGAAGTAGCTAAACATGACGGTCAATCTCAATCGGAGTGGAGCCCCATGCAAGATATCACCTTGTGGGGTCTCAATGATCCTTAGAAAGGTGATGAATCACCCCAGGACTACACAACAGGACTTTGTGAATGACCTGAAAAGAGCTGGGACCACCGTTTCCAAGGTGACTGTTGGTAATACACTAAGACGTCATGGTTTGAAATCACGCATGGCACTGCTTAAACCAGCGCTGGTCGAGGCCCGTCTTAAGTTTGCCAACGACAATTTGGATGATACAGAGGAGTCATGGGAGAAAGTTTGTGGTCAGATGAGACCAAAATGAAACTTTTTGGTCATAATTCCACTAACTATGTTTGGAGGAAAACGAATGATGAGTTCTATCCCAAAAACACCATCCCTACTGTAAAGCATGGGGGTAGTAGCATCATGCTTTGGGGGTGTTTTTCTGCACATGGGACAGGACAACTGCACTGTATTAAGGAGAGGATGACCGCGGCCATGTATTGTGAGATTTTGGTGAACAACCTCTTTCGGTCAGTGAGAGCATTGAAGATAGGTCGTGGCTGGGTCTTTCACCATGACAATGACCCGAAGCACACAGCCAGGAAAACCAAGGAGTGTGTCCGTAAGATGCATATCAAGGTTCTGGCATGGCCTCGCCAGTCTCCAGACCAAAACCCAATAGAAAATCTTTGGAGGGAGCTGAAACTGCGTGTTTCTCATCGACAGCCCAGAAACCTGTCTGATCTAGAGAAGATCTGTGTGGAGGAGTGAGCCAAAATCCCTCCTGCAGTGTGTGCAAACCTGGTGGACAGGACACGTTTGACCTCTGTAATTTCAAACAAAGGCTACTGTACCAAATATTAACATTGGTTTTCTCAGGTGTTCAAGTATTCATTTGCAGCTGTATCACACACATAAATCATTAAAAAAAAATCATACATTGTGATTTCTGGATTTTTCTTTTTTGGATTATCTCTCTCACAGTGGACATGCACTCACTGTAATTTTCGTGTGTGAGTTATCTAGACGAAAATATATCTTCAACTGTACCATAAAATGTATACCTTATTCAATGTTTCTACTGAAAAATATCTAAATATAAATATATAAAAGTATTTTTTAATTAAAGTCTGCAAATTTTGACCTAGTTTCCAGTACCTGACAAACGCCCCCTTTCATGTGGCTTACCTCTGATTTCACAACAAGGAGACCTGTTGTTTTATAACTACCTTTTGCTTGCAGCATTGCTTGTTGACGCCGAAGAAAAACTCATTTGTTTCGAGAATTTCTCAGTGATTGTAAGATCAATCCGTAACAATGTTGAAGTGTGTGGTTCAGTTTTGGCGCAATTCAAATTATTCTGGTCACAGTTAACATTATTTCCCCAAGGACCCCAGCATCCAAAAACTGTCAGATTTGTGCAAACGAGAGCTAATTTTTCCAAACGTAGTCAGCAGTCTGTCCTAGCTAGTGAAAAATTTCACCCCAGACTCTTTTACTGGTTGACTCATGTCTGAGATGGGTTTTAAATGTGAAAACCTGGATCAGTGCCTACCATACAGCCAGTTCTGGCACCTGAAATGTTCGGTGTTGCTTCAGGGACCAAACGCGAACATGGAACAGCCACTGAACCTGGACACGGTCTGACAAGCTCAGAAGCCCCAGCACCACCACCACCACACACACACACACACACACACACACTCACACACACACAGAAAGTATCTGTAGGAATAATTGTGAATACAATTATCATACATCTGTTATTTTCTGTTACACCAATGGCACACCTCACCCCTGTTATGCTGCCCTCATACATGTCTTGTACTATTCTGACATTTCTCCGCCACACCAGACTTCAGCGTGCAGTACCACAGTTCCTGTCTTGGTACTCTGTCATAGGCTTTCTCTAGATCCACAAAGACACAATGTCGCTCCTTCTGACCTTCTCTGTACTTTTCAATTAGCATCCTCAAGGCAAATAATGCATCTGTGGTACTCTTTCTTGATACTTACGTCTGACCTGAGTCTACTCTCCTCGACTCTTTCCCATAACTTCATTGTGTGGTTCTTCAACTTTTTCCCTCGGAAGTTGCCATGGCTCTGCAAGTCCCCTTTGTTCTTAAAAATGACAACTCGCACACTTTTCCTCCATTCTTCAGGCATCTTCTCGCCTGCTATTATTTTGTTGAATTAGTTGGTCAAAAACTCCACAGCACCCTCTCCAATTGCTTCCATACCTCCACCGGTATGTCATCAGGACCAACTGCCTTTCCATTTTTCATCCTATGTCATGTTTTTCAAACATCCCCCTTGCTAATCATTGCCACTTCCTGGTCCTTCTCGCTTGCTTCTTCTACTCTTCCTTCTCTGACATTTTCTTCATTCATCAACTTCTCAAGGTATTCTTTCCATATATTCAGCACACGACTGGCACCAGTCAACACATTTCCATCACGATCCTTAATCACCTTTACCTGCTGCACATCCTTCCCATTTCTATCCCTCTGTCTGGCCAACCTGCAGAGATCCATTTCTCCTCCTTTCGTGTCCAACCTGGTGTACGTGTCGTCAAATGCCTCTTGTTAAGCCTTTGCCTTGTCCCACTTCATCTTCGGTAATCTCTTTCCTTGTATGACTTCCTGTATTTTTGGGTTCCACCACCAGGTCTCCTTCTCCCCTTTCCTACCAGAAGACACACCAAGTACTCTCCTGCATGTCTCTCTGATCACCTTGGCTGTCGTAGTCCAGTCTTCCGGGAACTCCTCCTGTCCATCAAGACAGACTCTTTCCGGAAGGCTGCACAGCATTTTTCTTTCTCAGCTTCCACCACATGGTTTTCTGCTCCAACATTCACAATGTAGATTGCAAAAATAATGATCTGACTTTGATATTGACACGAGCCTGGGAATAAGCTGGAACCAATAGCTTTTTATTCCTCAAAATTAGACAATGTGGCAGCTGCAATACCACACTGTGTCAGAGCAGCATCACTAGCTGTAAAAACAAGTGGCAGTATGGTCCTATGTCACCTATTAACCCTTGGAGTTCCACGTGCAGTCTCCATACTATTACTGCAGACAAAGATGACATTTTTGTCACCAACAATACGTTTAACATGACACTCTTATCACAACCACATCTAACAGTTGAAAGGTGCACGACCTTGAACCCAGCTACGCTGATGCTGACAGAGGAAGATGGTGAACCACATAATTTCCAAAAATTGGCTAAAAAAATTGACAAAATGCAGGCATGATTTCAAAGAAACCCCTTTACAAGAAGGGACTGTATTCTTTGTAGATGGGTCATCTAAAAACACACCAGATGGCACTACATGATAAGGCTCTGCAGTAGTTGGAGCAACTGAAGTGTTAAAAAGCTCAGAAACTACCATCCAATTATTCTGTATCTGCAGCCAAACTAAAGGCTGTCACTAAAGCATGCTTTCTTATGAAGGAAAGGAAGTCACTATTGATACAGACAGCCAAAAGCATTCTCCACAGCACGTTTGAACAGTACTAGGAAAACAGGGTAATGGTGCCATCTACTGGTAAACCAGTGACTTACACGATTACTTTTAGAATTGCTACAAGTAGTACAACTACAGTGGCTTAGCCCTGTTACTATTTGTTTGTGGAAAAATGTCTTTCCATTGAGTTCTCGATGATAGCCGACTTACTCCCCTAAATGACTCCAATGGTTTGGTTTCTTCTTCATCCGTTCCGCAAGTTGTTTCATAACTTGAATAATTCGTAAGTAGAAACGCATTTTACATGTAAATCGTGTAATCCGTTTGACTTTTTGCAGGATTCATTTGATATGGGTGTTGTTTCACAGGGACAGCATCCCTGACAACTGTATCATGAATAACCATATCTGTGCAGCCAAGCACATCAGGAAATAGATAAGTCTTCTTCTTTTCCTTTCGGCTTGTCCCGTTAGGGGTCGCCACAGCGTGTCATCTTTTGCCATCTTAGCCTATCTCCTGCATCTTCCTCTCTAACCCCAACTGCCCTCATGTCTTCCCTCACCACATCCATAAACCTTCTCTTTGGTCTTCCTCTCGCTCTTTTGCCTGGGAGCGCCATCCTCAGCATCCTTCTACCAATATACTCACTCTCTCGCCTCTGAACATGTCCAAACCATCGAAGTCTGCTCTCTCGAATCTTGTCTCCAAAACATCCAGCTTTGGCTGTCCCTCGAATGAGCTCATTTCTAATCCTATCCAACCTGGTCACTCCGAGCGAGAACCTCAACATCTTCATTTCTGCCACCTCCAGTTCAGCTTCCTGTTGTTTCTTCAGTGCCACCGTCTCTAATCCGTACATCATGGCCGGCCTCACCACTGTTTTGTAAACTTTGCCCTTCATCCTAGCAGACACTCTTCTGTCACATAACACACCAGACACCTTTCGCCAGCTGTTCCAACCTGCTTGGACCCGTTTCTTCACTTCCTGACCACACTCTCCATTGCTCTGTATTGTTGACCCCAAGTATTTGAAGTCGTCCACCCTCGCTATCTCTTCTCCCTGTAGCCTCACTCTTCCCCCTCTACTTTTCTCATTCACGCACATATATTCTGTTTTACTTCGGCTAATCTTCATTCCTCTCCTTTCCAGTGCATGTCTCCATCTTTCCAATTGTTCCTCTGCATGCTCCCTGCTTTCACTGCATATGACAATATCATCTGCGAACATCATGGTCCAAGGGGATTCCAGTCTAACCTCATCTGTCAGCCTATCCATTACCACTGCAAACAGGAAGGGGCTCAGAGCTGATCCCTGATGCAGTCCCACCTCCACCTTCAATTCCTCTGTCACACCTAAGGCACACCTCACCATTGTTCTGCTACCATCATACATGTCCTGTACTATTTTAACATACTTATCTGCCACACCAGACTTACGCATGCAGTACCACAGTTCCTCTCTTGGTACTCTGTCATAGGCTTTCTCTAGATCCACAAAGACACAATGTAGCTCCTTCTGACCTTCTCTGTACTTTTCCACGAGCATCCTCAAGGCAAATAATGCATCTGTGGTACTCTTTCTAGGCATGAAACCATACTGTTGCTCGCAGATACTTACTTCTGTCCTGAGTCTAGCCTCCACTACTCTTTCCCATAACTTCATTGTGTGGCTCATCAACTTTATTCCTCTATAGTTCCCACAGCTCTGAACATCCCCTTTGTTCTTAAAAATGGGAACTAGAACACTTTTCCTCCATTCTTCAGGCATCTTTTCGCCCGCTAGTATTCTGTTGAATAAGTTGGTCAAAAACTCCACAGCCATCTCTCCAAATTGCTTCCATACCTCTACCGGTATGTCATCAGGACCAACTGCCTTTCCATTTTTCATCCTTTGTAGTGCCTTTCTGACTTCCCCCTTAGTAATCATTTCCACTTCCTGGTCCTTCACTCTTGCCTCTTCAACTCTTCCTTCTCTCTCATTTTCTTCATTCATCAACTTCTCAAAGTATTCTTTCCATCTATTTAGTACACTACCGGCACCAGTCAACACATTTCCATCTCTATCCTTAATCACCCTTACCTGCTGCACATCCTTCCCATCTCTATCCCTCTGTCTGGCCAACCTGTAGAGATCCTTTTCTCCTTCTTTCGTGTCCAACCTGGTGTACATGTCTTCATATGCCTCTTGTTTAGTCAGGAAATAGATAAGTGAACTCAAAAATCAAATGTGGCATTTTGGCTTTCTGTTCAGCAGACCAATGTGTCAATTTCTCATCGAGGTGAACTAACACATCAGAATTGCACAACTTTGGTGAAGCATAATCACTCAACTCATCAAACGTCACCTTCAACATCATCAACATTGCCTCTGACATCTACATCATCATCAACAGTACAATCGGTAACTGGGGAGAGTAAAGCAACACAACAGACCTGTTTGGGTTGTACTCAGTCATATTTTTTAATCATGTTCACATGACAAAACCTTTTGTGACTACAACGGCCAGGAGTCAGGACGATATAGTCTGTGTCGCTAACTTTTTTGTTCATCAGAAATGAACCCTGAGATCTTGCTCTGGGTGGTTGACCAGGAATGGGAATTAAGAAGAACACTTTGTCACCAGGAATAAAACTTCATTCATTTAACTTTTTGTCATAATTTTGTTTCTTTTTGGCTTGAGAAGTTTTTAAGTTTTGCCTGGCCAGCTCACAAGCCTGAAAGCCTGTTTCGAAAAGTAGAAACATAGTCCAAAAGATCAATCTCAGGATTGTGATGGAGCCATTGCTCTTTCAGATGCTTTAGTGACCAAAAATGAGCTCAAAGGGACTGAATCATAAACTTTCCTGAACCGATTCCCTGACAGCAAACAACAACAAATGCACACCCTTATCCAAAACTTTCTGTCTCAAAGCAATGAGTTTTTATCATATTTTTAAAAGTTTGATGAAACATAACAAACAATGTTTCATCTTTCTAACACTCCCTGCGACTCCGTATGACAAGTACCAGACTTAACTTGTTCTATGCCCATCTGATACATTGCTTTTTGAAACACCTTGGACATAAAATTTGAGCCATGATCAGACTGGACAACTTTTGGCAACCCAGCTAAGGTGGAAAAACTTGATCAAAGCCTTGATAATCACAGGAGCAACAATCCGACAGATAGGAATAACCTTCAGAAATCTGGTGGAAGCACACGTGAGCAGATACTGATCGCTAGATCTGTTTTTTGGGTGTGGACCAACATAATCAATGATAACTCGACTGAAAGTTTCCTCAAAAGCCGGTCTTTGTTTTAAAGGAGCAGGAAGAATTTTCTGATTTTGTTTACCAACAATTTGGCATGCATGACAGGTCTTACAAGATTCAGCAACCTTTCCTGAAGATCAGGTGAGAAAAATGTGCTAAAATTTTCTGTTTTTTTTCTACCCCAAATGACCTGCCAGGGGACTTGGATGAGCCAATGAAAGTACATGATCTTCAGTAAACCTTTTCTAATATGCACTGTTCTTAAATGAGTCCAGTGCGTATTTACAAAAAGAAAATAAACCGTTGGTCACACAAAGGTTTACCGAAGTTCGTGTGGCCGCAACATCCTTCCGTGTACGGGGGCTGAAGCCTATCCCAGCGGTTTATTTTCTTGTTCTTGTTCTCAAATGAGTCTAATGCATATTTAAAAAAAAACGTCTGTCACGAAGAGGTTTACCGAAGTTCGTGTGGCCGCAATGCGCTACCATGTACGAGGAACCGACTCAGTCTTTTTTTTTTCCAATCAAATTTAATGAATGCAAGTCATTTATTTAAATATTGGTATTTGTATTGAAAAAATCTGAGTGGCTCCATCAGTATGTGGGATTTATTCTTGATTGAGAACAGATCCAGCAACGAAGTATTTGTATGCGTCCAGACTTTTCGACGCTTTCAAACTCTCCCGTGTATATCTCGATGACTTACTCACCAGATACATGTGTAGATCCAGTTGTCCAAGACAAGCGGAAGCTGGTTAATAGTCCAATTACTTGTCAGCGAAAACATTGACTTTGGCATTAAATATGGGTCTTCTATGCCAAGTGTCATTTTTCCACGTACCTTCATTTATTATCACCTTCTAAATGTTTAACGGTATCGGACAAAACTCTGGGCGTCGTGCTATAAGACATATTTTCATGTCGTAACCAACCAACTTAGCATTGAGGAATGGTTTGTTTGACCGACACTTCCAGCCAGTTCCGTGATTTGATGACGTAGGTCCACAAGCTCGATACTTCCTCATCAAAACACCATCTTGGAAGTAATAAACTGGATCCTTACCAGCTTCCTCCTAAAAAAAAAACTAAAAAAAAATTCCTTGCCAACTTCTGCAACTCAGCATCATCACTCTGTGCAGTAATAAGTTGCTTTTTGACAAAATGTGATCTCCATCCTACAAATTGTCAAACTTATCAGTGAGACATCCCAAAACATTTATATAATCCTTAGTGGGAGGGACGCTATCAACTTCTACAACTCTGACAGCAGTCAAGATAGCAGAGATTTAGTTAGAGCCACCTGTTCCATTGTAAAACCAGTGTAGTGCCTGACATCACTCTCACCGCCGAAGACGTGTAGTCTGGTTACAAAGAGGGAATTGGAATTTAGAGGATTATCATCTCAACCCGGCAAAGAAAGCAACCTGTTGGAGTAATTTAAGGTAGTAAGTCGTCTATCGTCGGGGACTAAATAGGAAGTCATTTTTCCACTAACAAATTGTAACACGCCTAAACCAAAACCTATGTTTAATAATTTAGTGGCACGTAACAATTTTTTCATGCTTTTTTACATGTAATAATGGTAGGAACATAGGCCAATAAAGAGTACCTATTATTGAGTCACTCAAAATATCACATCTTTCTACAAACCGCTAGAGCAGATTTGTAGCAGTGGTGTGGAGACAACTCAGAGACAAGGTACATCCACATTCTAAAGTACATGCGATATTGTTACATTGCTACTACCAGTTTTAGTGCTGAAAATAAACTTGTGACAGTTTACGCAGATACAGCCATTTGATTCTCAGCTGACCACACAGCGAAGATCAATTGGAGAACAGACCATACTTACATCGATGCAATAGGAGTTAGGAACCTGATGAGCATAAATTGGCAGATCCAGGAGCCACGGGATTTGAAAATCTTCCAATAATAGCTGAATTGTTTCCAGGCACTCCAAATAAAAATGCCGATCAATTGCTGTCCAATATAATGTACTACGAATATATAATCACACCGAAGAAGTGCACGAGCAACTGGCTGCTATATCTCTCATGCCATTTCAGAATTGAAATGCACTAGACATGTTTTTGGCTGAAACGGGGATGTGTGTGAGATGTTTGGGGAACAATGCTGCATCTTCATTCCAAATAACATGGCTCCTGATGGCTAACTCACCTGAGGGCTTGAGGACTCTATGCGAAGATGAAAGAACACTCCGGAGTTGACACATCCATGTGGGATGATCTCTTGCCCCACTTGGTGAAGTTCAAAGATCTGCTATGGTCAGTGCTTGTGTCTGGCAGTATTTTCAGCCCTGCTCGTGCTCTGTGGATGCTGCTGCATACCCCGTCTTTGCATTTTGATGGAACGTTCAATCACAACTGTATTAAATAACCCCCAGGGACTGTGTAAGTTGATGATGATGGACAATGACAATGATATTCATGATGATGAGTATGTTGGAGTTTCAGATCTCGTTCAAGAGCCAGGAGATTATTGTGTATATAACTCAAGGACAGATATAAGAGAAATCTTTTTTGACTTCCCCTCCTCAAGACGTCACCTTATCGTGGTGGAGGGGTTTGTGTGTCCCGATGACCCAAGGAGCTAAGTTGTCCAGTGCTTCATCCCCCTGGTAGGGTCACCCATGGCAAACAGGTCCTAGGTGAGGGACCAGACAAAGTACGACTCCAAAACCCCCCTATGATGACTACAAAAATTGGATCTTGGTTTCCCTTGCCCCCCCTCTGGAGCCAGGCCTGGAGGTGGGGCTCAAAGGCGAGCGCCTGGTGGCTGGGTCGGCAACCATGGGGCTCGGCCGGGCACAGCCCGAAAGGGTAACAAGGGTCCCCTTTCCCATGGGCTCACCACCTGTGAGAGGGGCCATAGGGGTCTGGTCCAATGTGAGCTGGGTGGTGGCCAAAGGCAGGGACCTTGGCGATCTGATCCCCTGCTACAGAAACTAGCTCTAGGGACATGGAACATCACCTCTTTGGCAGTGAAGGAGACCGAGTTGGTGCATGAGGTCGAGAAGTTCCGACTAAATAAAGTCGGACTCGCCTCCATGCACAACTTGGGCTCTGACACCACTGCTCTTGAGAGGGGTTGGACTCTGTTCCACTTTGGAGTTGCCCACAGGGAGGGACGCCGAGCAGGTGTGGGTATACTTATTGCCCCCCGGCTCGGGGCCTGTGCGTTGGGGTTTACCCAGTGGATGAGAGGGTAGCCTCCTTCCGCCTGCAGTTAGGGGGACGGGTCCTGACTGTTGTTTGTACTTATGCACCAAACAGCAGTGCAGAGTACCCACCCTTTTTGGAGTTCTTAGAGGGAGTGCTGGAGAGCGCCCCCTCTCGCAACTCCATCATTCTGCTGGGGGACTTCAATGCCCACGTGGGTAATGACAGTGAGACCTGGAAGGGTGCGTTGGGAAGAACGGCCCCCCCTGATGAGAACTCAAGTAGTGTTCTGTGACTGGACTTCTGTGCTCATCACGGATTGTCCATAACAAACAATGTTCAAGCATAAGAGTCTTCACATGTGCACTTGGTACCTGGACACCTTAAGTCGCATTTCAATGATCGACTTTGTGGTTGTGTCATCGGATTTGCGATCGCATGTCTTGGACACTCGGGCGAAGAAAGGGGCGGAGCTGTCAACTGATCACCACCTGGTTGTGAGTTGGGTCCAATGGTGGGGGAAGATACCAGTCCAACATGGCAGGCCCAAACGTATTGTGAGGGTCTGCTGGGAACGGCTGGCAGATTCCCCTGCCAGAAGGAGTTTTAACTCCCACCTCCGAAAGAACTTTGCTCACGTCCCAGAGGAGGCGGGGGACATTGAATCCGAGTGGACAATGTTCCGCGCCTCCATTGCTGTTGTGGCCGTAAGGTGGTCGGTGCCAGTCATGGCGGCAACCCATGAACACGTTGGTGGACACCAACAGTGAGGGATGCTGTCAAGCTGAAGAGGGAGTTCCATCGGACATTTCTGGTCTGTGGGACTCCCGAGGCAGCTGATAGGTATCGGCTGGCCAAGCGGAATGCGGCTTCAATGGTTGCTGAGGCAAAAACCCGGGCGTGGGAGGAGTTCGGTGAGGCCATGGAGAACGACTTCAGGACTCCTTTGAGGAAATTCTGGTCCACCGTCCGGCGTTTCAGGAGGGCGAAGCAGTGCACCATCAACACTGATAATAGTGGGGACGGGGCGCTGCTGACCTCAACTCGGGATGTTGTGAGTTGGTGGGGAGAATACTTCGAAGACCTCCTCAATTCCACCAACATGCCTTCCCGCAAGAAAGCTGAATCTGGGTTCTCTGAGGCGGGTTCTTCTATCTCCGGGGTTGAGGTCACCAAGGTGGTTAAAATGCTCCATGGTGGCAGGGCATGGGATTCGCCCGGAGTTCCTAAAGGCTCTGGATGTTGTGGGGCTGTCCTGGTTGACACGCCTCTGCAACATCGGGTGGACATCGGGGACAGTGCCTCGAGATTGGCAGACTGGGGTGGTGGTCCCCCTTTTCAAGAAGGGTGACCAGAGGGTGTGTTCCAACTATAGAGGGATCACACTCCTCAGCCTCCCTGTTAAGGTCTACTCAGGGTACTGGAGAGGAGGGTCCGTCGGGAAGTCGAGTCTTGGATTCAGGAGGAGCAATGTGGTTTTCATCTTGGCCGTGGAATAGTGGACCAGCTCTACACCTTCGGCAGGATCCTTAGGGTGCATGGGAGTCCAACCAGTCTACATGTGTTTTGTGGACTTGGAGAAGCCATTCGACCGTGTCCCGCAGGGAGTCCTGTGGGGGGTTCTTCGGGAGTATGGCGTACCAAATCCCCCGATATGAGCTGTTCGGTCCCTGAATGACCTCTGTCAGAGTTTGGTCCGCATAGCCAGCAATAAGTCAGACTTGTTTCCAGTGAGAGTTGGACTCCGCCAGGGCTGTCCTTTGTCACCGATTTTGTTCATAACTTTTATGGACAGAATTTCTAGGCGCAGCTGAGGCGGAGAGGGTGTCCGGTTTGGTAGCCTCAGCATCACATCTTTGCTCTTTGGAGATGATGTGGTTCTTTTGGCTTCATCAAGTTGTGATCTTCAGCTCTCACTGGAGAGATTCGCAGCAGAGTGTGAAGCGGCTGGCATGAGAATCAGCACCTCAAAATCCGAGACAATGGTCCTCAGTCGAAAAAGGGTGGCGTGGCCTCTCCAGGTCTGGGATGAGATCCTTTTTCCTTCTCCTTGGCAATTTCTCCACAGCCTTTTCCAGCCATGTGGAGTTGTACAATTTTTTCTCTGGTGTCTTTGGAGAGCTCTTTGGTCTTAGCCATGTTACAAATTTGAGTCTTACTGATTGTATGGGGTGGACAGGTGTCTTTATGCAGATAACGACCTCACATAGGTGCATCTGATTCAGGATTGTACATGGAGTGGAGGTGGACTTTTAAAGGCGGACTAACAGGTCTTTGAGGGTCAGAATTCTAGCTGATAGACAGGTGTTCGTATACTTATTTGCTCTACCCACTATTGAAGACTTGCATGCAACGCGAACTAGGTCCACAGCAGGCATGAACCTTTTGGACCCTCCACATGCTGGCCACCAGCTCTTCCAGCTCCTTCCATCGTTGTGCCATTGTTGGGACACGCACTCACATCCTGCTGGTCCAATCAGTATTAGTAATGTATTTTGTAGACGATCGCACGATTCATCACTTTAAACTGCTCCCTTTGCACAATTGTCATTGGACTGGTCAGCAAAGGAAACCGCGAACGGGTAAGGCACCCTGTACAAACTAACAGGAACAAGAGACATTTCTGTTTATAGGAACTATTCCTGATAAGAGTCACAGATGTGCAAGATGTAAAGTCTTCTTCATTTAGAACAGGTAGGAGATAAGAGTGTGTCAACGTCCCACATTGTGTTAAGCTTGTACAGAGTGCCTTTACCCATTTGCGGTTCCTGTTATAGACCAGTGCAATGACAATTATGCAAAGGGAGCAATTTAAAGTGACGAATCGTGCGATAGTCTACAATATATTTTACTAATACTGATTGGACCAGCAGTATGTGAGTGTGTGTCCCAACA
The DNA here is from genome assembly GCF_019802595.1 of Syngnathoides biaculeatus. Taxonomy (NCBI): domain Eukaryota; kingdom Metazoa; phylum Chordata; class Actinopteri; order Syngnathiformes; family Syngnathidae; genus Syngnathoides; species Syngnathoides biaculeatus. The sequence goes on along the minus strand of NC_084641.1, from coordinate 42,782,453 downwards.
ATGGCAGAAGGCAGAAAAAAGGTTTGCCAATCAAAAATTTCATGACCTAATTGCCAGAGGGGAAAAAACTGTTCAAATCCCTGCTAGTTTTGACTTGAATTGATCTGTGGCGAAGTTCCTGCAAGAGCCTGTGGGCAGGATTTCCGAAAGTATCCTCCCCGCTCTGAAACAACTGTGGCTGTAAAAATAATATCTTTATGGTCTGACAAAGTCAATCCTGACAGACGGCACTGGCAGCGTACATGACAAATCCATAGTATCTGATCGGATCCAACTAATGAAAATCTTTATTTTGTAATTGAAGGTAAAAATTTTGAAAAATAAAATTCCACTAGAATACCCAGGTTTGGGACCCAAGATCTATCTCCGGGTATCTTGATGATGGCAAAGTCTTCCGGTGTTCCATACCACAAGGTCACAGTATCTTATTCCTGTTAGGTACATCTGACCCTGTATTTGATGATAGTATGCATCACTTTTCTTGAGGATGAAGTTCTCATTTTGTACTTCTGAAATTACACCAGAATAACAACAAATGTCAATGCTAAAGTAGCATAAAATAGCATATTTATAACAGTTTAACTACTCGCCAAGAAAGAAGGTTTTAAGTCTTTGCCACATACATTATTTTCATCTGTGCCTCTGAATATGGACATTTGCCCTCGATAAATTGAAGCACCAGGTCCTGGGTCTCTGGTTGCCAGAATATCTTTCCTCTTGATGGGGGGCAGAGGACAATGCCATCTGGAGACACGCCAAGTACCCCAACTCGTGAAGCCAGATACCTGAATGATTAAAGGGAACTTGATATTTTTGATGCACACAAATAAATAATGTTTTCATTGTTGTCTGTAGAAAATATGGAAACAACGTGACTCACCAGTTTCACATACAGCTCCACCCAGTTGATCCTGGTGGAGTCGCAGTGCATCAGCTTCATGGGTGATCCTCCATGCCACTGACTGCTTCCAAATTGTACTGTGACATTCGTTTCTCCTTATATGACACAGACAACCTGTCATTGGGATATAAACAAGAAAATGTGGATTGTCATACAGCATGTTATTCTTTTAGGATATGTTGTTGACAATTTACCGCCTTCTTTGTGCTTAGTACTTCGCCAACATTGGAAGCTGCGGTAACGGAGCCTTCTTATCACTGACCACATGGGATTTGTCCTCTATCCAGAAGTAGCTTCTGCAGTCTGTTGTATGACTTTAAGTGACACAATCAGAGCAATTATCTGCTTAGTGTAGACTGACCAGTTGATCCTCAACTACGACAACAGGAGTTTAAACATCCGTTGGTTCTGTATCAAGTATCCAATTCAGACCTGTAAATTAAAAAAAAAAGGAAAAAACTATCAATATGCAACATGAAATTGTCAATAAATATTAAATTTCAATTTATATACATGTATATACACACAATGAAATACATGTACCAATAAATATGCACGACTTGGATAGTTCTTGATGCAGAAAGGCACGGTCTGTCAAATTGTCACCTCAGTACTCTGTGCATAATTCATATTGTTAAATTATATAAACAAACGGACTTTAGTAACATGCAAATGTGCACAAAATATTAACATGTATCAATACAGACTAAAAAGAGTGTCCAAGACATGCGGTCGCAAGTCCGATGACACGACCACAAAGTTGATCATTGAACTGCAACCAGGGTGTCCTGGAGCCAGGTACACATGTGGACACCTTTATGCCTCAACATGGTGTTCGTGACAAGCACAGCAGTCCAGTAACAGAACACCACTTGGGTTCTGACGGGGGGGTTTGGGGGCGTTCTTCCCAATCACGCCCTTCCAGGTCTCACTGTCATTCCCGACACGAGCATTGAAGTCCCACAGCAGAATGATGAAGTCCCCGGAGTGGGCGTTCTCCAGCACTCCCTCCAAGGACTCCGAAAAGGGTGGGTACTCTGAAGTGCTGTGAACAACAGTCATTCCCCTACCTGAAGGCGGAGGGAGGCTACCCTCTCATCCACTGGGGTAAACCCCAACGTACTAATGCACATCTGCTCAGACTGTTGAGCGGGAGGCGGTCGAAGATACAGTCGCCTCCGCACCACCACCACACATCAGCACGGCTGACTGGTTGAAAGAAAGGTGCTTCCTGGGTCTCTGCACACTGATCATCAGCAATATTTCCAATTGCGGCACAATTACCTTTAAGGAAAATACAGGCAAAGTTTTGGCGCGTCACAGCACGATTAAACACAGGTTTGTTCCAGAGGACTGTTGTTACCGGGTGGGCAGTATCCCAAATTTTGCATTAATTTTTAGTCGCCACATAATTTTTCACAAGATCCAGAACACAGGTGGAGTTGACAGAAGAGGAAACAACACGTAACAAAGGTCTAGGTCCCATACATACAACACAGTTACTCAGGGTTTTATTAGCCACTTGTTCTGCCATTAGTAACCAATTACTGTTTACTGCGCGAATGCCTGTCAAAACCCAAAACCACTCAACAGATAGGCCTTTGTTTATAATACAACTCTTCTGTGTGATAAATATTTCCGGGTGGGTTGTGCTAACAACTGGCACTGATGTGGATGTGGTTATGCCCTCAGAATGCGTAACTAGGGCTTCCATAACAGAAATTGATGTATGAGACCAGGTTTGAGCAGTGTTTCTGGTTCAAGTCGGGCCCAATAAATGTCCACAGTTGGGAGTTTGTTCACTCACAAGTGTCATAAGCCATTGTCCAGAGTGGCAGACGGTGTCAGCTGTCGGCATTATAAACAAATCGTGGAAGGTCTGTCCAGCCAAGATTGTCGGTAGGGGTTGAGTCCATTGCAGGGCCTGTTGAGTCTCTGAGAAGCCCATCAATTGGACAGTGTGTTGTGACAATATTATGTCCAAGAGCGAGATGTTGAGTGAAGAGTGTGTTGCCCGTGTCAACGTGAGTGTTCACTTTTCGGCCCGCAACAGAGATGTGATCATGCCACCTGCATCACCAGACCTCTGGCTTCTCGGGCGCTCCTAGTGCTACTGTCTAACCTGCTGCTGTCCATCCTGCTGCCAGGGTGGGCCGCCAAAGCTGTCATTTCTGCCTCTGCCTTGGCCCCCTCGGTTGTTGGACCAGCCACCACACCCTTGCATTGGACCTTGAGGTGAAGGAGCTGTAGGACAATCTTTAATCCAGTGATCGGGAGAACATAGCATGCTCCGACCCAGACTGTCCAGGGTGTTTCTCATATGTCTCCAAAAAATGTCATCTGTCGACAGCAAACGGCCGTCTGCCACCCTGGACTTATAGTCGAGGTCACCAATACATTGTAGGTATTTGCGAGTTTGGGCCCTACACGTGTTCACGGATCGGGGAAGACCAATGATTACACGAGTACATGGATTTATTACAAAGGAATGTGCAATAAGGACGTCCGGATCTTATCTAGGTATCTGCCGCACACGAGACGTCTGTCTTCTGGCCGGATAGCCCAAAGAAGAAGACAAAACCTGCCCGGTAACACAAGGTTTTTATATGTATGGGTCCATGGTAAAAGTGGCTGCCCCCAACCCAGTCTGGTCCTGGACCGGGATAGTAACTTTCCACTCCTTATCTGTTGTCGTTCATCTCCACGGCAATGCCTGGGCGAGGAGGATGGTTTTCAGCTGGTTTTCTGCGTACAAAGATCAAGGACATCCACCGCGCTGCACAACACATCCTTGTCTCAATAGCAAATGGACAACACCTTATCTGTTGATTAAATGTAAAAGGTCATATTTAAGCAAATAATGAAAGTACAATAAAAGTAAAATAGTCTTCAACTTATACTACATGTTTACATCACATATGTAGAGACAAGTTTTTAATGAAAAAAAATTATAAACGGCGTACAATTTTCCATGAGGTCTGCATTAGATAGATTTGAAAATAAAAATTAATCTGTATCATATAATATCATTATTATGAGCGATACACGAAGACTACATAGATAACCAGTAGGCTTCTGTATAAAGCGTGTGTGGGAGAGAGAAAATGCGTGTAAATTTCCTTTTACATCTGTATTATGTTTATGAGGCGATGAACGAGCATCAGACCTTTTTTTTTTTTTTTTTACACTATTTCAATATGGGTAGAGTAGATAAGAGTGATCACAGCCAGACGACCACCTACCTTTACTTTGTCCGATTTGTCACGCATTGATGCATAAACAACGGTTGAGACATCGTCTTCTTCATATCCGAAGAGAAGAACATCATCTCTAGCGACTCTGATTTTCGCTGTAGTTAGGGCCGATCAATGGTATAGGCAGTCCAGGACTGTATGGAAATGGCAATTTCACCAATGTTTCAGGTGTGACGGTCTGAGCGCTCCCATTGCTGGTCTCTTTGTGAGTAATGCGCATGCGCGTATATTTAGAAACTTTCGGCCATTCTGAAACATCCCCATCCATGCTTCAACATGAGCCGTTCGACAACTTGTCACCAAATGTTCATGTTCGCTATTAACGTCTGAGAAAGACTAACACAGCGAACGTACATATATGTGTATATCGTTTTTTTTAATCAACTTTTGTTTTAAGGTTAGGTTATGATTCAGGTTAAGTTGTTACGTATTTTAGCTCCCTCTATGTAGAAAAACGCCGGGACATTTCCCAGTAAGCGTCAGCAACGTACCCAGAGTTCCCCTGTTCGTCACGCATGCGCATCAGACCGTCACACCGGCGACAACGCGTGTTTGCCACCGGAAGTGGATTTTTCAAAATTGATAAATGAAAGATGAACTAAACCGGAAATTAATGTCATACCTCCGACCGCGGCAAGCCAAAACATCCGACCTCAGAAGCACGGTGTTGTCCCTTCGTGTAAGTCTGGACAATGGGGGAGGCCGATGTGACGCAGAACCAGTCCGACGAAAAACCGCCGGACACAGCCCTGGCACACGGCGAGGAGTCCGTTGTGTGGAGCCACGAGGTCGAGGTCTGCCTTTTCCACGCTATGATCGGACACAAGCCTGTCGGTGAGGTCAACTGCTAGTACCTTAGCTTTAGCTCGTCATGCAGTGCATTCGAATTATACAAATGATCGTTCAGCATCCTCATGATCACATTAATCTAAATACAGATTTACGTTTTTCAGTGTATATTTCCGATATGTATTCATGACGAAGTCCAGCAAACACTGTAGCTAAAAAAATAAAAAAAAAACACGAAATACATAGGTTTCTGTACGTTTGTACTGCAAATGTGTTAGGGATGACTTAGGGAGACATAAGGTCACACACAACGTAAAGGATTTTTAGTCGTAAATATTGAATATGTTTATCATCTAAGATTGTCGGCCCCGACCGGTTTAGTCCAATTCCACTATCAACACACATAAGACCCAAGAGCAATTTATTAGAATCGTTTTATAAAACAGGAGATTGTCAGGCTTTTACGTGCTTTGTCTGGAAGGGATCGTAACTGGCATAAAACATCCCGATTCTCTTTACATGTGTACCGGACCTATGACAACCATTGTTTGTACATGGCATCATTATAGAATGTTTTCGACTGACGTCACACCTTCCGATTTAGAACACGGGCAACATCTGGGTTTGATGAACCATGGTAAACACACGTAGCTCAGCAGGAATCATTTCAGAAAGGCGTATGAATGGGAGCGCACTGCTATGGGCGGCTTAAACGGGCGTTTTAAGCAAAGCAGATTTGTGTAGCGCATTTCATACACAAGGTAACTCGTGCTGTACATGATTAAAGGGATTTGAAAACAAAGAGTTAAAACATTTAAAACTGCATAAAAACAATAGAAAACGACAAACAAAATATTAAAAAATACAATTGCAACCACATAATGTGCAAGTAATCTGATCATAAAGTGGATATATTCTAAAAAGCATGAGGAAAAAAGAAGAGTTTTCAAACTGGATTTAAAAACATTCACACCTGGGGCTGACCTCACCTCTGTTGGCAACTTATTCCACTTGTGTGCAGCATAGTAGCTAAATGCTGCTTCACCATGTTTGTTTTGGACTCTGCGCTTCACTGTTTGACCTGAGTCAGTCGATCTCAGAGCTCTACTGGGTTTGTATTCCGTAAGCATTTCTTTCATGTATTCAGGACCTAAATCATTTAGTAATTTATAGACCAGTTGCAGAACTTTAAAATCTAAGCCAGTGCAAGGACCTTAGGATTGGTGTTATATGCTCTCACTGCTTTGTTTTTGTCAGAACGCAAGCTGCAGCATTCTGAATGAGCTGACAACTGTGGCTGTCTCGTCCTAGCAGAGCCAAACTAGCAGCCAAGCACAATACTCGTGTGTGAATGCAATGCATGTCTCCAAAATCTGTATTTTCTACTTTATTGTAATAAGATGGCAAAAACGAGTTACTGCACCGCTAGCTGTTTCGTGAGTTCCACGGTATAAACGCTTGTCGAGAAGAGGCAATAGTTGACGATGTCTGGATAGGTTACAGACGCCCAAAGTTGTGTGCTCCATTTGTGTTTCTCCAAGGCATATGGGTTGATATTGTCGATCAAAGCACGCTTCTTGTTGTAACGGTTTCTTGAAACAACATCTAATGAGTCCCGATAACTTTCCAAAGCCTTTTTAGCCATCATGCGTCACTTTTCACAGTCATATGAACGTTTGTGTAACTCTGGTCTACATGCAAAAGCATCAGAGTGAACAGCCCGTCAGGAGAGTGAACCCATCCAACACGGCCAGGTGCCCCAGATGTAGTCACATGGTCGAAAACAGTATATAATCGACTGTTTTCGACTGATGTGACAAACCTTCCGATTTAGAATGCGTGTGCCATTTTGGTTTGGTGAATTCAAGTAAACAAACCGTAACTAAGCTGGAATCATTTCAGAAAGGGGTATGAATTGTGGTGCACTGCTATGTTATCGGTTGCTCAAACGAAAGTGGGTGTTGTAAAGTGTCTTTCTTTCGACTGCCAGCTGTGATCAAGAACCATTGCAAGAAAACGGAGCAGTTATCAACCAAACGGTGACAACTGTGGCTGTCTTGTATTAGCAGAGCTGATGTAGCAGCCAAGTCATTCTCTTATATCCGAGTTTGCTCAGAGCATTTTGTTCTTGGTAAGTATTGGATACGTTTTAGAATTTCACACCTACTTAGCAAAAACTAAGTTCTGTGAAGGAAAAGTATTCTTTAGGGCCAAGGACCTATACATAATACGTGTGTGTGTGTGTGTGTTGTGTGTGTGTGTGTGTGTGTGTGTGTGTGTGTGTGTTGTGTGTGTGTGTGTGAGTGACTGAGTGAGTGAATGTAATGCATGTCTCCAAAATCTGTATTTTTTGTTTTATTATAATGAGTTTGCAAAAATGAGTTACCGCACCGCTAGCTGTTACATGAGTTGAGTTAAATATGTAGCCTTGAAAATGGAGAAAAATGTGCAGGCTCCACTTGGGACTCGTCCCGTTCGAACTTGTCTCCCTTCCTCTCTGTAACAAAGACGAAAATAGTAATCTACACCTCTTTCATTGCTATAATCAATATAATTTAACACAACGATGACTATAATCATGCGGTACATATTTAAATTGCATTGAGCGGTACACTAACCTTAGCAGTGTGGAGAGACATGTTGCTTACAATGGATACTGTCACACGACAAACCCAGCCATTGATGAATTGGTTGTAGGCCTCCAGACCTTTGTAATGCTTTAGTTGGTCCACGGTATGAGCGCTTGTCGAGAAGAGGAGATAGTTGACGATGTCTTGATAGGTTACCGACGCCCACAGTTGTGTGCTCCATTTGTGTTTATCCAAGGCATATGGGTTGATATTGAAGCACAGGGCCGGCCTTGTATGCAACGCTTAGCCGGCCGTTGGCCTTGTCGCAAGGCTGAGCCGGGGTAGCTTATCACGGCGCCGGGCCGATTTACGGCGTTGTCGTTGCTCGCGGCTGAGTGGGCCCGAAACAATTATCGCTGCCGCCATCAGTATTGTTGTTGTTACAATGGCGTTACTATGAACAACGCTGTTGGCAATGGCGCACTCAGTCACGTGCGATGACAACACGTAAAGCGACCCGGCTCGGCACTGTGATACGCCACCGCGGCGCTGTAGATGAGCCGCCACAGCCGAAGCCGTGACCGTCGGACGCCGCGTCAAAGCCGGCGAAGGCTGCCGTGTCGTGCCTCGCGGATGAGCACGGCTTCGGCCAGGCTGGCTCATACATACTGCAGTGGCAACAGACTCCCAGAGAGTATGTATGAGCTAGCCTGGCCGAAGCCGTGCTCATCCGCGAGGCACAATGCGGCAGCCTTCGCGGGCGAGCCGTCACGGCAGCGTTCGCGGGTGAGCCTGACGCAGAAGCCATCCGACACATACATCGACACATTTACAGGATTCGCACGCGGCCCTAAGAGTCCCTAAAAACCCCTACATTTTCGAAGGTGCATTTAGGGGCTCCTAAAAGTCCTTAAAATCCGCGAAAACCGGTCAAGCCCCTAAAAAGGCCTTAAATTAAAAAAATATCAAAGGGAGGACCTCTACCGCCAAAATTCTCCCTAAAAAAAAAAAAAAATCTTTTATTTAAAAAAAATAGCAATCCGTCTGGCGTCCAAAACAGCCGGAAATTGTCAACGGAAGTCACCGTGTTTACAACTAGTCGCCATATTGTCGATATTCCATTGTTTGTTTCCGTGAGTAGGCATTTCACTTCGTCTTCGTTACGACGTAGCATAGTTCTTTCATCGATCCAACTTGTATCACGGGGAAGTGCATTTTTCAAGAAGCTTGGGTTGAAAGTAAGGAGTTTGGGAGCTGGGTTCGTCGAGATCCAAAAGATCGGCAAATGTTTTACTGCCATCTGTGCAAGCAGAGTTACCAGCTTGAAAAGATGGGCGTCAAAGCGCTGGAGTCGCACCAGAAAAACAGGAGACACGCTGAATTGGCGAAGACTCTCATCTTCCATTGGTATGAATCTGTTTCTAAAATATCAAGATAGTGAAGAATCAACTTCAGGCAGTGGTACTAGCAGTGCATGCGCACTAGGGATCGCAAAAAAACCACTTACCTTCATAACCGTTTTTTAACCGAACAGTTGTAGCAAAAAAAAACGATAAACCGGTACCATAGTGGTGTTTACATAATTCACCCGCGGGACCTCGAGTTGGGGTGCGGGGTTCCGCATGGACTGTTTTTGTTGTTGCTCTTCCGGAGTGGCGAGTTCACAGAGTTCCCCCCGTTATGCGAGTAGTGTTTTGATGTCTGCCAATAAAACAAGTTTTGTTCCTGTGTCCGACACTCCGACTCCTTTTCTCCGGCGCTACACTATCAATCGTTAATTTACTCCGCGGTAATGGGGTAGTTTGTACACAATATTGATAAACAAGCTTATTGAATGTGGCTTTCAACAACGCACTTGTGTAAGTTAAATTTTTTTTTTTTTTTTTTTTTGTAAAAATGTTTTAATGTTGACATTCTTCTTTCGGACTTTCAGAAAGGGCATGAAAGTATACCGAGCTTTTCCTCGATGCCATGTTTGTTTCTTTGATTTAACTGAATGTTCTTTTGAGTTCAACTTTACTCTAACAGCGAAATTTGAAAAAGTGGAAATGATGTTGAAAAAATAGCGCAATGTGGAGTACCGGAACCGGAAGAAATGAAAAATTTTAACCAATTTCGAAAGTCCGATTACGGTTTCGGTTTAAAAACAAAAACAGAAAACCGGTTATAACCCGTTATTTGTTGCCTGTTGCAATCCCTAATGCGCACCTACAGTTGTCCAGCCATCGACTTCAACCAGCCAGAAGTCAGGCTTTATGAACGTAGTTCAATACACGAAGACGGACTCGTTAAAGGCAGAGATCGTGTGGACTTTAAAAGTGATCTGCAACCATTACAGTTACAAATCTTGTGAAAATAATTCGAAAGTGTTTGCAGTCATGTTCCCAGACAGTGACATTGCTAAAAACTACCACTCTGGGGAAAGGAAGACTTCGTACCTGGCTACATTTGGCATTGCTGCCCACTTTTCATCTCTACTGCCTTCTTCTTCTTTTTTTTTTTCCTTTCGGCTTGTCCCGTTAGGGGTCGCCACAGCGTGTCATCTTTTGCCATCTTAGCCTATCTCCTGCATCTTCCTCTCTAACCCCAACTGCCCTCATGTCTTCCCTCACCACATCCATTAACCTTCTCTTTGGTCTTCCTCTCGCTCTTTTGCCTGGGAGCTCCATCCTCAGCATCCTTCTACCAATATACTCACTCTCTCGCCTCTGAACATGTCCAAACCATCGAAGTCTGCTCTCTCGAATCTTGTCTCCAAAACATCCAGCTTTGGCTGTCCCTCTAATGAGCTCATTTCTAATCCTATCCAACCTGGTCACTCCGAGCGAGAACCTCAACATCTTCATTTCTGCCACCTCCAGTTCAGATTCCTGTTGTTTCTTCAGTGCCACTGTCTCTAATCCGTACATCATGGCCGGCCTCACCACTGTTTTGTAAACTTTGCCCTTCATCCTAGCAGACACTCTTCTGTCACATAACACACCAGACACCTTTCGCCAGCTGTTCCAACCTGCTTGGACCCGTTTCTTCACTTCCTGACCAAACTCTCCATTGCTCTGTATTGTTGACCCCAAGTATTTGAAGTCATCCACCCTCGCTATCTCTTCTCCCTGTAGCCTCACTCTTCCCCCTCTACTTTTCTCATTCACGCACATATATTCTGTTTTACTTTGGCTAATCTTCATTCCTCTCCTTTCCAGTGCATGTCTCCATCTTTCCAATTGTTCCTCTGCATGCTCCCTGCTTTCACTGCATATGACAATATCATCTGCGAACATCATGGTCCAAGGGGATTCCAGTCTAACCTCATCTGTCAGCCTATCCATTACCACTGCAAACAGGAAGGGGCTCAGAGCTGATCCCTGATGCAGTCCCACCTCCACCTTAAATTCCTCTGTCACACCTAAGGCACACCTCACCATTGTTCTGCTGCCATCATACATGTCCTGTACTATTTTAACATACTTCTCTGCCACACCAGACTTACGCATGCAGTACCACAGTTCCTCTCTTGGTACTCTGTCATAGGCTTTCTCTAGATCCACAAAGACACAATGTAGCTCCTTCTGACCTTCTCTGTACTTTTCCACGAGCATCCTCAAGGCAAATAATGCATCTGTGGTACTCTTTCTAGGCATGAAACCATACTGTTGCTCGCAGATACTTACTTCTGTCCTGAGTCTAGCCTCCACTACTCTTTCCCATAACTTCATTGTGTGGCTATTTCATCTCTACTGCCTCAAAGCCAAAAAAGCCAGAATAGAGACTGACATATCAACGCTTATTAGGAAGGCTGACAGGCTGTGTGAGGAGGCAGAAGAAAAGAAGAATCTGAGGTTTATCATCGAGGCCAATGCACTCAGAGGCAGAGCAAAGGACAAGAGAGCCACTTTGGCACCTCTGCAGCAACAAATAGAGGAGGCACTGGGTAGGCTCAAGGAGCTAGAGTAGGGGTACTGAAACAGACATCAGTAGAAGACATTTGTGTATATAGTTGCAATTGTAGTTAGAATCTGTTTTTCTGTATACTGTTATGTGAAGACGTTGACAATGGTCATATCAATGAGAACTACCACAAGGGGCGACAGGTGATCACTGTCACAGGTACTGAGATACTGGAACATTTGATGAACCAAGAACTGTTGATGGCACCATTGGGTGAGTCTTTTTTCCTTACTCTTGATTTCCCACAATGGCCCTAAATTTTTTGTGTCGGCCCTAAATTTTTTCCGTGTCAGCCCTAAATTTTTCGTGTCAGCCCCGAAGAATGCCCCTAAAAAGCCCTTAATTTTTTTTTAGTCAGACTGAGTATGAACCCTGTATTTAGTACCCCTGTCATACGTACATGGATCTTTTGTTACATTATGAGAGACGGATTACGTGGTCCGCCCCAAACTATAATTTTTTTTTAGTAGCTGTATACACACCCACCTGTCAATTGGAACCCACGAAGCTCTCGTCCTTTGGACCCGTGCAATCCATTTTTCACGACGAACTGGGTCTGTTGCAAACTTATGAAGGTTAAATCCATCCTCCCGAGTGTTCAAGCAATGTCCAGCAATGCAACGAGCCGGCATTTTGGCTAACACGATGAAACAACGAGCTACCTTCCCGGAAGTAAAACTAATAGAAACAAAAGGGTCCACTTGAGGGTGGTCCTGCCATGTACGTCACTTCCTGCTTCTTCTCAAAAACAAATCCCTCGAGAGGATTTTCACAGCGGGAGTTACAAAAAGCTATATACGTCAAAATCATGTTATGCGGTGAAAAAACGCATGGGTCCATGTTGGCTGCCATTTTGTCATTAATAACATACTAAAAATCATGCATTTCATGATAGTGGGCCTTTAACAACGCTTGTGAAATAAACACGTAAATTAATGTCAATACTACACAAAATAAGCTATTAAGCTATAAATAGATCTTTTTCTACTCGGAACAAGTTTTACGCGCGTGATTTTTCGTGCTTGACTGTGCAGATTTGCGGCAATGAAGGCGCGCGGTCGGACTCATCAAATGTGAGTGACTGGATGAGGAAAATGATTGGATCGTGTTTTCCTTTGCTCTGACGTGGGTCACCGAGCCAGGACTGGGGAAGGGGCTTGAAGGCAAGTGTCTGATGGTCAGGCTTTCACCGATTGGGCCCAGCCAGGCATAGTCCGAAAGGGAAACGTCGTCCCCCTTTCCATGGGCCCATCATATGTGGGAGGAGCTATAGGGGTCAAATGGATTGTGACCTGGGCAGTGACCGAAGGGAGGGACCCTCGGCGATCCGATCGCGGGCTACACAATTGCCTTTTGGGACTTGGAATCTTTGGTAGGGAAGGAGCTTGAACTGGTGTGTGAGGTCGAGAAGTTCCAACGACGTAGTCGGGCTCTCCTCCACACACAGCTTGACCTTTACTACCAGTCCTCTTGAGAGGGGTTGAACTCTCTTCCACTATAGAGTTCCCCACAGTGAAAGGCTCCCCGGCTTGGCGCCTTTACATTGAGATTCACGCAAGTGGACGAAAAGTTAGCCTCCCTCTGCTTTCTGGGACAGGTCTTGACTGATGGTTGTGTTTATGCACAGAGTACCAAGCATTTTTAGAGTCTTTGGAGGGTGTGCTGTAGAGTGCTTCCCCTGGCTCCGTCATTCTGCTGGAGGACTTCAATTCTCACGTGGCCAATAACAGACCTGTGGGGGAGTAATTGGGAAGAAGCCCCCCCCCCTCCCCCTCAAGAAATGGCTTGGTTTTTTTTTATTGGACTTTTGTGTTTTCACCACAGATTGTTCATAACGAAACTATGTTCAAGTATAGTCCCCACTTTCATTTGGCACAAGGAAGCACAAGGTTGCAGTTCATATTAACAACAACTCATTCAGAAGGACCAGTGAGGTTTTCCTCTTGTCCATGGAATAGTGGAGCAGCTCTCCACCCTCGGCGGGGTCTTTGAGAGCGCATAGGAAATTGCCACAACCAGTCATGTGTTTTGTGGACTAGGAAAGGGCTTTCGACTGTGGCCCTCCAGGTATTCTGTGGGGCTTCTGGAGTATGAAGACCCCCTTGTTACAAGATGTTAGGTCCCTGTAAAGCCATGGTCAGAGTTTTAACATTGCCAGCAGGAGGTCAGACTCATTTTTGGTGAGGCTCGGACTCTGTCAAGACTACCCTTTTTCATGAATTCTGTTCTTTTATTTACAGAATTTATCAGGACAGCTGAGACATAGAGGGGTGTGCTTTGGTGGGCTCAGTATTGCATTGTTTGCAGATGTGCTGTTGTGTGATTTTCATCAAGCAGTCATCTCCAACTCTCACTGGAGCGGTTCTCAGCTGAGTGGGAAGCAGCTGGGATGGAATATGCACCTCCATATCTGACACCATGGTTCTCAGTCGGAAAAGGTTGGAGTGGCCTCTCTGGGTAAGGGATGAGATACTCCCCCTAGTGGGGGTGTTCAAGTATCTTGGGGTCTTGTTCACAAGTGAGAGAAGAATGGAATAGGAGCTTGACAAGCAGGTTGGAACAGCGTCTGCAGTGACGTGGCCTTTGTGTAGGTGAGTTCTGTTGAAGAAGATGTTAAGCTGAAAAGCAAACATCTTTATTTATGGGTCATTTTACGTTCCTACCCTCACTTATTTTCATGAGCTCTGGGTTGTAACCAAAACAACAAGATCCCGAATACAAGCGGCCGAAGTGTATCCTTTGCAGGGTGTCCGCGCTCGCTCTTCTTCATCTGGGAAAATCTGAGTAGAGCTACTGCTCCTGTGCGTTGAAAAGAGCCAGATCAGGTGGCTCAAGCATTTGTTTAGAAACCTTCCTGGTTACCTCCATGGTGAACTGGTCCGAGCAGGTCCCCCCGGCAGGAGACCCTGGGGACAACCCAGGACTCCCTGGAGAGAGTGTCTCTTGGGAATGGCGCGGGGTCCCCTCGGAAAAGCAGAAGGATATAACTGGGGAGAAGAAAATCTGCGCTCCCTTACTAAAGCTACTGCCGCTCTGATCTGACATTAGATTAACGGAATAACATTCATGGATGGATCGTGTTGAGATGAAACTGTCCAAGTTTGAAGTCAATTGGATGAAATCTGTAGAAAAAGTTCCCAAGTGTGACCCCTCTAAATCTTCCATAAGTGTATCTGTAAATTTTCCAAAATAATATCTTTTAAAAGGTCGTAGGTCTGTTTCTGTTGATTTTAGGTTGTTGATTTGAATTTCAAATTTGTTGGTCGAATGCGGTTATCTGTCAAATTTGGTAAGTGTAACACACCACTCTGAGCTCTTTGATAAATTCTGAGTAAAAAAATTTGCAAGCGTGGAAAAAAGATGGAACCTTACAATCATGAAATCACAAATCGCATACATCCATCTTCTATTGCTCATCTGGCTGATGTCGCAGCGGCAGTAGCTTGAGCAGGGAGGCCCAGACTTCCCTTTCAACAGCCATTTCATCCAGCTATTCTGGAGGTATCCCGATGCATTCCCAGGCCAGCCGAGAGACTTAGTCACTAGTGCGTCCTGGGTTGTACTCTTTCCGGTAGGAAGTGCCTGGAACACCTCACCAGGGAGGCGCCCAGGAGGTATTGAATCATGCTCCAGCGATCCGGCTGTCGATCACCCGCTCCATTCTTCCTTCATTCATCAACAAGACCCCAGGATACTTGGGGCAAGATCTCATCCCAAACTGGAGAAGTCAGGCCACTCTTTTCCGACTGAGGACCATAGCATCAGAATTGGAGGTACTGATTCTCATCCCAGCTCCTTCACACTTGCTCCAGTGAGAGTTGGAGATTACGGCTTGATGGAGTCAACAGAACTATATCATCTCCAAAAAGCAGAGATGTAATACTGAGGCCACCAAACTGGACCCCCTCTACGGTTTGACAGCCAATACTAATTTTGTCCATAAGTTCTGAACAATATCAGTGACATAGGGCAACCGTGGTGGAGTCAAACTCTCACCGGAAACGAATCCGATTTATTGCCAGCAATCTGGACCAAACTCTGACACACGTCGTACTGGGACTAAATAACCCGTATGAGGGGGTTTGGTACACCCCCCAACCCCACCCCAACCCACAAAACAGCTCTCCCTGTGGGAGACGTTCGAACACCACTAAGTCAACAGAACACTGGATGGACAAACTCCCATGCACCCTTGAGGACTATGCAGATAGTGCAGAACTGGTCCACTGTTCCACAGCCATGAGGGATCCTGCTCTCCAGCACCCCTGGGTAGACCTACCAGGGAGGCTAACGAGTGTGATCCCCTTCTTAAAAAAATGGGACCACTACCCAGTCTGCCTTCTAGAGGCACTGTCCCCAATGTCCACATAATTTTGCAGAGGTTTCAACCAGCACAGTCCCACAACATTCAGAGCCTTTATAACTTTGCGGTAATTTCATCTTTCCCCCTGAGCTTTTTAACTACCTCAGTGATCTCAACCCCAGAGATGAGAGAGCCTCCCTGCAAGTGTTTTTCCATGGCCTCACCAAACTTCTCCCATTTCCGAGTTTTTGCATCACCTCCCACCAAAGCTTCATTCCACTCGGCGAGCCGGTACCCATCCTCGACCTCAGGAGTCCAACATGTCAAAAAATCCTCCAGAACAGGTGAAAAGTTCTTTCAGATGTGGGAGTTGAAGCGCTTTCTGACAGGCGATTCTTCCAGACATTCCCTCTAGACCCATATATTACGTTTGGGCCTCGCACTTTGCAACGGCATCTTCCCCTACCATCAGAGCCAACTCACCATTAGATAGTGATCAGTTGAAGGCTTCTCCCCACTCTTCACCCGAGTGTCCAAGATGTGCGGTCAGAAGTCTGATGACACAACCACAAACTCCATCACTGAGGTGTGACCGAGGGGGGTCCTGCTGCCAAGTGTGTTTGTTAATGGACAACCTGAAATGATTACAGAAGTCTAATAACAAAACAGCACTCTCCAGCACTCACTCTAAAGATTACAAATAAGGTTTGTACTCTTAACTGTTCGTGCATAGCCACAAACAACAGTCAGGACTCCCCCCCCCCCCACTACTCTCTTATCCCCAGGGGTGAACCCTAACATACAGCTGGCAGGCATTAAGTATACCCACACCTGCTCAGTGCCTCTCATCGTGGGCAACTCAAGAGTGGAAGAGAGTCCAACCCCTCTGAAGTGGACTGGTTTCAGAGCCCAAGCCGCGTGAGAAGACGAGCTCGACTATATCTAGTCGGAAATTCTTGACCTCACACACCAGCTTGGGCTCCTTCCTGCCTGAAAAGGTGAGATTCCATGTCCGTAGAGCCAGCTTCTGTAGCAGAATCGCCAAGGTCCCTGCCTTCTGCCATCGCCCAGCTCATACTGCTCCCGACCCCTATGGCTCCTCCCACAGGTGGTGAGGCCATGGGAAGAGGGATCTACATTACCTTTTCGGGCTGTGGCCGGCCGAGTCCCATGGGTGCAGGCCCATCCACCAAGTGCTTCAAAGGACGGCTGCAGTGACCCGCATCTGGGCAAGGGAAACCTAGATCAAATAATTGTATTGGTCATATGGGTTTATGGAGCCGTACTTTGTCTGGTCCCTCACATCGGACCTTTTTGCTGTGTGTGTCCCTACCAGGGGCATGAAGCCCCGGACAACTTAGCTCTTAGGATCATTTCCCCCCTTTTTCTCAAGTGTAATGTAACATCAGACACATCTGAACACGTCATTAAACCACCCTAACACAGGATTGTCAATCCCAGAATGAGTGTACATAGTTTCAGTCAACATTTGGAGTACCTTGAGATTAGTCATATTTATTGTTATTACTCTATTGTCTGGAAGCCGGGTCAATTTTAATATAGATTTCAATTGTTTAGCCAGAGTGGTTGTTGGATGTGGTTTCCAATCTTCTCCCGAATATGCTGCCGTGTTACACCAGGAGTTATCACCTTGCCTAATCATGGCATCATAGTGATAAGCTCCTGGGGAACCACCTGTTAGGGCTTTGAGACTTTTTCTCCATATTTTAATTTTTAAATGAGAGAGTTTGGTTTACCTCTACACAAGCCTGTATTAAGGAGACATGACTACTGTGGTTTAAGCACTGTTGACCAAGGGTAGTAAACCAGACCATGACTTTTTTTCATTGCTTCACTCCGAGGTGTTTCCTTCGGTCTTTCTGGTCACTCTGCAGTGCCCGAAGGTCAGAGATTACAAGCATTTAACCTTCGCGGAAACACTGTTCATCTGTGGGAGCGTTGGGAGTCGGGGGAGGGTACCCTGTTGCCAGGTCGCCAAGTAGCTGGTGTTTCACCAGGAATATATGAATCCAGTTGGTCCTTCCTTCCACCTTCACAGCTGTGGGTGTAGCGATCAGCACTTGGTAGGGCCCCTCCCACCGCTCACTCAACCATGTTTTTCCTCTTGATGACCTTGATGAAGAGCCAGTCTCCAATCGTGATTTGGACGTCGATGATGCTGTGGGGACAATGGCATATCTCGCAGTTCATTGGTGTGGCGACATTCACGATATTCAAGCGTCTTCCTCTGGTGTAATAGGCCAAGTCATGTATTGAGTTCGGGGGTCCTTTGTTTTCAGTGTCAGGTCGGGTATAGTGTGTGGCCTTCCATACAACAGTTCAAAAGGGTTAGATTTTCCCCTCTACAGGCAGGCTATGCATGTTCATTTTTACAATGTCAAAGCAGTCACGCCATGGTCTCCCCGTCTCTTTCATAGTTTTGATAAACTTAGTTTTATAGTACCATTAGTTCTCATAACCAACCCCACACTTTGTTGGTGATAAATACACTGCATTTTCAGATTTTGTCTTGAACTGCTCTGATAACCTATCTATAACTTTATTCACGAATTGCGAACCTTTGTCACTCCTGATAACTCTCGGGATTCCAAATGTTGATATTATATTTTTACATAATGCTTTAGCTACCATCAAAGAGTCCGGTTTGGCTGTGGGGAATATTTCATCCCATTTTGAAAATACATCAGTGATTACCAAAAAGTATTCATAACCTTTTGATTTAGACAATTGAATAAAATCCTTATGCATTGTATGGAATGGATGCTCAGGCTCTGGAAATGAGGCCCATTTTGGTTTTACATTACCCTATGGATAATTTTTTTTTTTTTATATATACAGATTAAACATTGTCTACAAACATTCTTTGCATATTGCGTGAACCCAAATGAATTAAACTGCCTGTTTACTTGGTCAGCCGTTCCCGCAATTACTGCGGAACTTTGGACCATGTTTTTTCCGATCTGTACGAATTACGTATGTTTCTGCCGTATCTGGATTAAATTGATTGCGCTTTTTCCATTTTCTCAAATACTTTGTGCTCCCAGGGAACTTAATGTTTTATTTCTTTCTTTACATCAGGTGACTTTGACCCATCAAGTCTGGCTCCCCTTATACGTTTTGCTTTTACCATCATCCTCTTGTTAGTTGTCTAATACAGACGGTGAGACTTTCAAGGGAAATGTACGTGCCTGTTCACTTTCCCTGATGTCAAGCTTCGACCTTTGACCTAGAGTCTCAGGTGGACATTAGCTGGGTGGTTAAGTTTCACAGAACGTGAACAGTTTTAGATCCCTTTCAAATACTCTCCAAGCACATAACACATTACCAAGTAATCAAAGTTTCCAGTGGGATGGAACTTTTGTTGACATAGTTAGATTTCCTTTCCACCCCACTGAACCTGTTGCTTGTGTTATGGAATGAGTCAGTCAAATGTTAGTTCGTCAAGTCACAGGCCTATTTCTCTCACTGATTCTATGTCTGGAAAGTACGTTATCCGAACCACACCATTAAAACAATCAATTTTCCATGTACAGCAGTTACGTTATCTGCAGTAATGTCCTTTTGACCTAACAACAGTCAAGTCTCATGCTGAAAACCATCTAGGTGTCAGGGTTCCAAATAATTCACAAGGGTTATCTTACCACCGGTAGACTGCGCCGTCCCTTCTGGTTCAGATGATGATGGGCCACGTATCGGGACGTTCCAGAGAGACTCGCCTCAAAGTTTAGGGCTTTTAATGATACTTGCTGTACACAGTCTTCAGTCAGTTGTCACTGCCCCACCCCACCCCCGCAGTTGACCCCGTCACCATCTGGCTCAAAGGGCCAATATAAAATGTCATGGGAGAATCACACCCTGAGTTGAGGGGTGACCCTCGCCACAACAAGTACGAAGTTTTGAGACAAAATAGACAAAGACGAAGGCAAGATTCTGGCCAGGAGAGAGGAAGTCACAGTGAGTTGGCCTGATCTCTGTAGCTTCATACTCTATTTGAGCCTTTTATTAAGAATCACACAGGTTAATCGATACAGAAATCAACATGTTACATACAGAGTGATGAAAACATCACAACGGTTTCAAAGGTTTATTTGTTTTTACCCTGTTAGTTGTTTACTCTGCCTGCATCTGCGCCCCTTTGTCCCTGGCCTGTATCTTTAAAGCCAATGTGGTTAAGCTGCCCTGGTGGCAGTGTCCTGTGTTCCCAGAATTGTAGTTCACGTGTTATTCCTTTAAACTGAGATTACTTGTTTTAATGAAACAAGTGCATATGATAGTTATGCAATTATGTGAGGGTGGATAAATATGTGTAAAATTGTTTATTGTAATATTGGAACTATATTTTAGAGTATTGGAACATTACAATTGATAATATGGTTCTACATATAATTTTTATCTGAACTACACAAACTACACCTCCTCCCTAAGGTGACTGTTCAAGCAGGGGTCTGGTCACTTCCTGTTGGGTTTAGGGCAGCGGTCCCCAACCACCCGTACACGGACCGGTACCGGGCCGTGAAGCATTTGTTACCAGGCCACTGAGAAAAAATGACCATCCACCTATTTCCTTAGCTGCTTATCCTGACAAGGGTAGTGGGAGTGCCAGAGCCTATCCTAGCTGTTATCGGGCAGGAGGCAGGGTACACCCTGAACTGGTTGCCAGGCAATCGCAGGGCACAAGGAGACAGGCAATCGGTGCCAAAATGGTTCATTTGGTGAAAAAGTGATAAAATCATGAAATTTGTCAGAAACAGATTCTGGAGCCTTCCATAGCAACGGTTGCCAAGGACTTGATTCTTCATAGCAATGGTTTATATATACCTTATATGATCTACTTTTAGCTTTGTACAGTTAACAAAAAACAACATTTGCAATGGGTACTGATCAGTTTTAGATAAACTATTATCAAACTGCCCTTCCATAGCAACAGTTGCGAAGGAATTGCTTTTTTTGTAGCAACCGTGCATATATACCATATATCTACTTATTACTTCGTAAGATCATTATTAAGGAAAAATAGATTTTTTTTAATAGTTTTAGATCAATATCAAACTAATATCAAACTCCTCTTCCAGAGCAACGGTTGCCAATAACTTCGTTTTGTCATACCAACAGTGCATGTACATCCTATAATATCTCATTTTTGTTTTGTGAGATCATCAATGGAGAAATATGTATTTTCCAGTTTTTTTTCAGATATTTATTTCCAGATGACTCTGACAATCAAGTATAACCCAACTCTCTGTCACGTTCTCGTCCATGGGCATGTGTTTTCATAGTTGGGAAGACCAGTTAGTGCTTGCTTAGACTGATAAAATCTTCTCCTGGTTGACCATCCATGAATGTTAAAATCTTTGACTGTGCAGTTCTGGTCAATATGCTGAGGCCCATAGGGTGCAAGACTTTCAAAGACTATGTATCAGATATCTTCATTCCATATGAAATCACAAATTAGGGTACAGTGTGGTTCTGTTCAAAGGAGAAGAGTTGAGTCTGCAAGCCCCACACCATAAAACAGGCAACAGTTTCTTAGACCAGTGTACTGAGGACAATCATTCCGTCTGCATATCGACAAATGCTCATACTCACATATGGATCGTATGTTGTGTGTATGTGAAACACAAGTAGAATGGCTCCTTGCCATTACTAAGAAGCAGATCCTAGGGTGATGGTACACATTGATGATGCATTAATGCAAGGCATCAACAAGATATCTGTTCGCACAGTTGATACTGATGTAGAAGTTTTGGGAGTGGCAACAGTGCAGCTGTTAGATGAAGTACAACTCTGGATTGTATTTGGAACTACCAAAGAGTTCTGCTACATTCCTGTCCATGAGATATCTGCATCCCTTGGACCCCGGAATTCCCTGTATAGCTTTGCTCAAATTGGTGAAAAGATTGCCTGGAAAGTTTGGGAGGCTCACGATGAGTTCGCTGCAGCCTTTGACGTTCTTCACAATTCCCTGAAAGAGATAAGTGAAACACATTCATCTTTAGAACAGTTCACGATACTTCTCTACGACAGAACCAGTACGGCTTCCTCCATTATTGAGACCAGGAAAACACTGTTCACACGAAAAGGATGTCAAATGGCATCACTTCCTCCAACTAAGGCTGCATTAGAATAACATATTCGAGCAACCACACTACAAGGAGGCCACGACTGGAGCTCTGCAACCAAGAGACATCATCAGTTACTGGTCAGGTTTACCAATGGACCTTTCCGACCTGTCAATCACTTGTACAATAATAGCCAATCAGATAGCCGCAATGTCTTAACCCCTGGCTTCACCTGCCCCTCTTGCTGTCATGTCCCACAAGCAATGCTGGTTAACAGTCGCGTGCGCTTGGAAAAGTTAATGTTACGAACAAGATGGTCCTCAGATCCGCTTGGGGAACCTGCAGTTCTGATGAAAGATATCCTGCTAGGTCACAAGGGGGCTGGTTGATTCATTTCCCAAAGTGTAAAGCACAGTTGAGGAAGTGTCTACAATGGATTAAGGCTCGCGGAAGAGTGCGCGTACAACTGAGTGTGGACAATATCAACGAACGTAAGGCTGTATGTTCGAAGGTAAGTGAGGGAAGTATCTTCTCTGAGTTTGACTGAATATTATCAGTGCTTTATACATTGCAGGAGAACAACTTTCACTTTGTTAGCATGTCACTGACCTGCTGAATTAAGTGTATAATCTTTTATGCCGAAGAGTTCAGTTAGTGGTACGTAAATGTGTGATGTCAAACAAGAGAAATGTCTCTTTGCCTATTTTTATTGCATCGGACTTTTAAGACAGGGCACTGGGTTCGATTACAAGCAAAGGATTTCAATATGAAGTTTGTGAGGCATCAAACATTTTTGCATCGATTGCCAACGTTTCGCTGTAACTCTGACATTGCGTCCTGCTCCGTCCAAAATCTTAATTCTGTATACATATCCTTGCGTGAAATAGTTGAGAAATCTCTGTAGAACTCTCTTGGACAAGTGTGACGCATTTGGCAAAAAACATACACCAATATTATCTGGAATACGCGACAGAGAATACAGTTCAAACCCGTTATATTCAGTCGCTGTTTTGGACGGTTGTGGGGGATGGACACTGTAGCTAAGGGGGGGGCGCAGCTGAAGATTGCCATTCGCAAAGGACCATTAGACATTCATTAAACACGACAAAAAGGAAGCAAAGACACCAGTTCAAGTTTGACAGCTCGCGAGGAGAGAGGAGAGGAACTGTCTCGTACAATTCACCACTGCACTCTCCGATTAGCCTGTCCTCAGCACCTGTATTTATTTGGTTTCAAAACACCCATTATTTACATGGCTGTTACAAAAAGGAGCCTGGGATGCAAAACATAGTTGGAAACAAAGTGTACTTGTTTGTTCATGTGTGTGCAAGTTTGCCGAATACATGTGTGGTAATAATTTCTTTAACAGACAACAGGTGCTCCTTGTTCCATCTCCTGATTAGATGTTCTTGTTCTATCTCCTGTTGAACGGCTGCCACTTTATCTAGAGCAAAGCATTTATTGATTAGAAGCAGATGTATAATTAAATTCACAATTAGTACATTTCCCCCCAGTTTATCCTACATTTGCTGCCACATTATCTAGAGCAGACCAAAGCATTCTTCATTGCAGGCAGGAACAGTTTCTTAATTGGAGCAGAGCAAAGTATTCTTCATTGCCGGCAGGAGCAGTTTTTTTTTTTAATTATTTACAATTATTCCTACATTTCCCCCGTTTATCCTACATTTGCTGAAATCGTCACATCATCTAATAGGTCACGCTTTCGGCTTTATTCTACAAAATCATATTTATGAAAACATAGTTACACTCAGGAAAATATAGCACTAATCACTTGTAATCTTCTGGATCAGAGAACAGGTCTGGAAGAGAAGTGATAACGTCACCTTTGTGCCCAACAATATCACTGTCATTACCCAGTTTTTCCAATTATAGATATTTTTCTGTCAATTTTGAATTTGTCGGGGTAGTAGCAGTGGTGATAAGTTGGTAAAGGGAATACAACAGCACCACACAATGTAAGAATAGCTGCAAACACAGCTATAGAAACTAGGACAGAGAACACCAAGTTTTTTATATATTTGCCAAACATTTTTTCTGTGACGCGTTATCACAAGTAACAACCCGGGTTCCATCCCGGCCCCACCTGTGTGGAGTCTGCATGTCGAGCCGGAGCGCTTTACTGCGCGCACGCGCCTGAGTGAGGCATTCTTGGCTGGGTTCTTCAGAGCCACCGCCGTCCGCAAAGCCTGACGCGCAGCCTTCGCAGAAGCTGTCACCGCCGAACGCGGCGCCGCAGCCAGTGTGGCTCATTTTTGCCACCATGGTAGCTTATAATGGAGCCGAGCCGTGCTGCTTTAGGAGGTTGTTCACAGCCGCCATACTACGCGATGAACAACACCGACGAGCCGGAGCGATTTACTGCGCGCATGCGGCTGAGTGAGGCATTCTTGGCTGGGTTCTTCAGAGCCGCCGCCGTCCGCGAGCCCAAAGTGCAGCCTTTGCTGGTGAAGCGACGCAAATGCCCGACGCCGTCCGACGCGCGCATCGACATATTTCGTACACGGATGTTTTGTTACGTTATGAGACCGATTACATGATCCGCCCCAAACTTATTTTTTTAGTAGCTGTATACACACCTACATGTTATTTGGAACCCACGAAGCTCTTGTCCTCTGGACCCGTGCAAACAATTTTTCATGACGAACCGGGTCTCTTGCAAACTTATGAAGGGTAAATCAATTCTCCCGAGTGTTCAAGCAATGTCCAGCAATGCAACAAGGCGGCATTTTGGCTAACATGAAGGAACAACGAGCTAACTTCCTGGAGGTAAAACTATATTATATACATTATATATATATATATATATATATATATATATATATATATATATATATATGTGTGTGTGTTTTTTCATTAATAACCTACTAAAAACCATCTATTTCATGACAGTAGCCCTTTAAGCTTTTAGTGCCCAAACAAAACCACAAGACACCGGTTTACAGCTTTCAGTATAAAGTTTTGCGGTTTTGCTCATGACATCTTGGGAAAAATTGTGACAAAAATGGGATTTGGACAGGTCTGGGTACTGTCTGGTTATGGCATCAGTTAGCACGTGAAATTACATTCATGGTGAAGCAAGTTATAACCAGTTATTGCTCTCAAATTAACTTGACATTTTAAATGGATTTTGTTCATTAAAATCCTTATTTGTGAAAATATACCAACATAGACTGGACTACGTTATCATCTTCTGTGTGTTTTGGTGCAATAATAAATGAGCCTTGTAGATGCAAATTAGTGACACACATTGTACTGCAGATAGTTTCTCATACAAGCACAGGCAGGTTTATTGCGCTGTACGATGAACGGGCGGGCCTATTTACTAAATACATGCAGGGTTCGCACGTGCCCCTAAAAGTCCCTATAAACCCCTAAATTTTTGAAGGTGCATTTAGGGGCTCCTGAAAGTCCTTCAAAATCCGCGAAAACCGGTCAAGCCCCTAAAAAGGCCTTAAATTAAAAAAAAAAATCGAAGAGAGGACCTCTACCGCCAAAATCCTCCCTAAAAAAAAATCTTTTATTTAAAAATAAATGGCGATCCGTCTGGCGTCCAAAACAGCCGGAAATTGTCAATGGAAGTCACCGTGTTGACAACTTGTCCCCATTTTGTCGATATTCCATTGTTTGTTTCCGTGAGTAGGCATTTCACTTCGTCTTTGTTACGACGTAGCGTAGTTCTTTCATCGATCCAACTTGTATCATGGGGAAGTGCATTTTTCAATATGCTTGGGTTGAAAGTAAGGAGTTCGGGAGCTGGGTTCGTCGAGATCCAAAAGATCGGCACATGTTTTACTGCCATCTGTGCAAGCAGAGTTACCAGCTTGAAAAGATGGGCGTCAAAGCGCTGGAGTCGCACCGGAAAAACAGGAGACACGCTGATTTGGCGAAGACTCTCATCTTCCGTTGGTATGAATCAGTTTCTAAAATATAAAGACAGTGAAGCATCAACTTCAGGCAGTGGTATTAGCAGTGCATGCGCACCTACATTTGTCCAGTCATCGACTTCAACCAGCCGGAAGTCAGGCTTTATGAACGTAGTTCAATACACGAAGACGGACTCGTTAAAGGCAGAGATCGTGTGGACTTTAAAAGTGATCTGCAGCCATTACAGTTACAAATCTTGTGAAAATAATTCGAAAGTGTTTGCAGTCATGTTCCCAGACAGTGACATTGCTAAAAACTACCACTGTGGGGAAAGGAAGACTTCGTACCTGGCTACATTTGGCATCGCTGCCCACTTTTCATCTCAACTGAGGCAGAAAGTGAAGGCTGGATCAGAGTATGTCCTCCTCTTTGATGAGTCTCTCAATCATGAGATGCAAGAGAAGCAGCTGGACATTCATGTGCGATTGTGGATTGATGACCGGGTCCGCACTTGATACCTCACCTCTGAATTCCTGGGACATTCAGCAGCAACTGATCTTCAGAGCAAAGGACAAGAGAGCCACTTTGGCACCTCTGCAGCAACAAATAGAGGAGGCACTGGGTAGGCTCAAGGAGCTAGAGTGGGGGTGCTGAGACAGACATCAGTAGAAGACATTTGTGTATTTAGTTGCAATTGTAGTTAGAATCTGTTTTTCTGTAGACTCTTATGTGAAGACCTTGACAATGGTCATATCAATGACAACTACCACAAGGGGCGACAGGTGATCACTGTCACAGGTACTGAGGTACTGGAACATTTGATGAACCAAGAACGGTTTATGGCACCATTGGGTGAGTCTTTTTTCTTTACTCTTTCCCACAATGGCCCTAAATTTTTCGTGTCAGCCCTAAATTTTTTTCCCGTCTCTGCCCTTAATTTTTCGTGTCAGCCCCTAAGAATGCCCCTAAAAAGCCCTTAAATTTTTTGGGTCAGACTGAGTATGAACCCTGGATGGGTTTTGCATAATTTTAAAACGAGACCGAAAACTTCGTATATAGATTCAGGATATGGAAGCCTTCACTATTTATCAGTTTCTGACTGACTAAACCAAACAAGAACTTCACAAATGTTTATCAGTCTTTGTTCCCAACATGAGGCACATCATGCGCTGTTAGTCTGACTGCTTGCTCTGAATCTTCATGGCCAGCTTTTTCGTCTGCATTCTAACGTGCGTCTGCTATCTAACTGGCTCAAATTGATTACCTTTAACCCCTTGTTAAAGCTCGTGTTCTTCAAAGTCTTCGTGGGACCCTTCAGAATAGTGGTCATCGCTCGAAATATCGGAAAAGTCATTGTCGTTCTTACAATGAATTCCAATGGCCGCCTTGATGTTTGACGTCACGCCCCTAATCGTTTCTTTCCGCTCTGTTTCCATCTTTTTCCAGCGAATCCAGGAATGTGCAATCATTTTTTGCCGATAATCGAAAAATAAAAATGTTTCCTTCATAACAGATTTCAGATTTTAATTCTGCACAAAAAACTGTATAATATTAGCAAAAAGGTCAATTGAGGACCTTCCATACCCTTTAACTGATTCATTGGGAGCCACATGTAGAGTCCTGCCCTTGCCTCGGTGACTGCCGCATTGTTGTTTATCAATGTTATTTGAAATGAGCTTCTCTTTTATGTGTGGTAGGCATAGTTGACTGAGTATAAGTATTGGTTCTGTTGTGTTTTTATTTCAGCTGTACAGGTGCCCTAAGGTACTATATGAACCAAAATATCATTATGGCTGTTAACATTGCAGCCCAACATGCTATCATTTTATTTAGCCATTTTGAAGTCATGTCAATCAAGTCCCTCCACTAAAATGAGTCAGGTCTCTTTTTTTAATCTTCACCAGCCTTTGGGTATTTTCAGATACTATAAATCTGCACCCACCTTATGCTGGACTCTGCTCACCTTACCTTTTGGGTGACTCTTTGTATGGTAATTATTTCTTTAACAGACAACAGGTGCTCCTGGTTCTAACAGTTCTGATGATTAGATGTTCTTGTTCTGTCTCCTGTTAAGCGGCTGCCAGGTTATCGAGAGCAGAGCAAAGCATTTCTGTATTAGAAGATGTGTGCTAATTAAATTCAGAATTATTCCTACAGTTAGCAGCTCATGGAGACTGGGGATGGACTTGTCTTGAAATATGGCAACCCCGATGGACAACCCTTACTCAAGCCAGTGCCTCATATTCAGAGTTGTTACTCTGCAAATGCAGAGTTCTATGCAGAAATTGCAAGTAGTACACCTGCTTAGCTAAAATGTACACTCTATTGCACGTGCCAAGGTGCTTGTGAAAACATGTAAATCCAAACTAATTGTATTGTCTAGAAAGCAATGGATTCTGATGGTCTGTCTGCTAGTCTGAAATATTCTTGTCCAAAGAGCACTGGATAATATTTCACCTGTTTAACTGTATTGAGTCCCAAAGTCTGTTTTAATGTAGGAAAGGATCTTTTACGTTGAGGAAAACTGTGCATCTTCATTTCATCTGTCGATTGTGTTCTTTTTCCAACTTACCGACTTGTTGCCCGCATATCAACTTAGTTATGTCCTATTTGAAGATTAGGTACTTGTGGTATCTTGAGGTGGCCAAGACTAATCAGCACATCATATGTGCTATTCCATTATACATGTTATAATAATTACATTTTATTATTACAGTAGATGCCGTAGTTATTATTACAGATTACAGCTTCCCTCAATAGCAACCATGAATTTCTGGTCTCATGTGCCATGTCAGAAAAAAAAAAATACTGTTTATTGACCTGAATGAGAAATTGCATACATTTGTCGTTTCTTATGCACTACAATTGTCTTGACTTGTCCCGTTAGGGATCGCCACAGTGTCCTCTTTTTCCACCTAAACCTATCTCGTGCATCCTCCTCTCTAACACCCACTTTCATCATGTCCTCCCTCACAACATCCATCAACCTTTTCTTTGGTCTTCCTCTCGCTCTTTTGCCTGGCAGCTCCATCCTCTGCACCCTTCTACCAATATACTCACTCTCTCGCCTCTGAACATGTCCAAACCATCAATCTGCTCTCTCGAACATTGTCTCAATCATCCAACTTTGGCTGTCCCTCTAATGAGCTCGTTTCTAATCCTATCCAACCTGTTCACTCCGAGCGAGAACCTCAACATCTTCATTTCTGCTACCTCCAGTTCTGCTTCCTGTTGTTTCTTCAGTGCCACCGTCTCTAATCCGTACATCAGGGCCGGCCTCACCACAGTTTTATAAACTTTGCCCTTCATCTTAGCAGAGACTCTTCTGTCACATAGAACACCAGACACCTTCCGCCTACTGTTCCACCCCGCTTGGACCTTTTTCTTAACTTCCTTACCACTTTTTCAGTATTTTTCTTTTCTGTACTGTTGACTCCCAAGTATTTGAAGTCATCCACCCTTGCTATCTCTTCTCCCTGAAGCTTCACTACTACTCCTCCGCCCCTCAGATTCATGCACATATATTCTGTTTTACTTCGGCTAATCTTCATTCCTCTCCTTTCCTCCTTTTTGCGTGCCTCCATCTTTCTAATCGTTCCTCCGCCTGCTCCCTGCCTTCACATCAGATCACAATATCATCTGCGGACATCATAGTCCACGGGATTCCAGTCTAACCTAATCTTTCAGCCTATCCTTTACTTCCTCAAACAGGAAGGGGCTAAGCGCGGATCCCTGATGCAGTCCCACCTCCACTTTAAATTCTTCTGACAGACCAACGGCACAACTCACCGCTGTTCTGCTGCCCTCACACATGTCCTGTACTATTAACATATTTCTCCGCCACACCAGACTTGCGCATGCAGCACCACAGATTCAGAGCAAGATGCACACATTTCTTCAATTTGGCTATAATGTCAAGCAGGATGCTTTTCGAGCCTAATTTCTGCATGTATTGCGTGGAACTCTCCACTACGCAACATGAAAAGCCTTTGGAACCAACCAAAAAGCTTTAGTTTTGGAAATACTCATATTTGTAACTTTTTTCCAGCGAAAAACAGCTTTTCAGAGCTAGATGCGCACATTTCCTCAATTTGGCTAAAATATCAAGCAGGATGCTTTTCATATCTGTCTAGAAGAAAATAAACTTTCCTTTAAAAATGGTAACACTAAAATTCTAGAACACTTGATCGAACAAGGTTTGCTGCTACGTTGCTAGGATGAAACGGTTGCCAAAATATGTCTGTTTTTGATTGGCTACATATCTGAAAATTATCAGTACACCCCAAAGTTCCTTTTTGCAAAGTTTCATGCTTTTATCACAAACTGAACAACTCTGGTCAAAATCTGCACCGATCCCCTGGACTAATGGAGACAGACAACAGTCGCACTCACAATCCCACCTTGGGGCAATTTAGGGTCTCCAATTAATGCATGTCTTTAGGATGTGGGAGGAAACCGGAGTGCCTAGAGAAAGCGCACGCAGGCATGGGGAAAACTTGCGAAGTTCACACAGGCCGAGGCCGGGATTTGAGCCCCAGTCCTCAGAACTGTGAGGCTAATGCTTTACGGCTGTGCCACCTTTGCGCCTGTTTGGTGAATATGAGTTTGGAAATGAATGGGGGAATTTTTGGGTTCAAGAAATGGCTCATTGGAAAATGGGGAAATTTTGCAACCTTAATTATTGCCATACACTACAAATTGTTGAACATGTCCAAGTTGGAACAAAGTGAATCGGATTTAAAATGGCGACACGCGGGTCTGTCACAAAGTAGGTGGAATAAGAATAATATAGTTCCAATAATGTGTGAATCCTTTGCATCCATCCATTAAAGGTACATAACGTATTTGTGACTGTACACAACAACAATTTTTACAAAACCAATTGGGACCTGTGAGGCCCCTCATGATGTGCTTGAAAAGGATTATGGGACATTTTGTTTCAATGACACAGTATGATCAACACATTGCTCATTATTCTCGACTTGATTGATTGATGATTTCCTGCGTGTGTGCAGGAGTAAACCGGCACTTCCACATGATCTGCATCCGAGACAAGTTTAGTCAGAATATAGGCCGCCAGATCTCTTCTTCAGTCATTTGGGATCATCTGGGAAGCATGTACGACATGCAGGCACTGGTAAGGACGAACACACACACAAATGTTCAACACTAAATCGTACATCCTAAAAACAACATCCAGCATCTTTGTGTCAAGTTCTTCTTTAAACCAAGCCTTCTTTAGAATAAATGAGAGGAGAACAAAAAGCCAACAGTATTAGCGATTGACCATTTGTATTGTCCCTTGTTTGAGTTAAATTACTTTGAAGTCTCCTCACCCACACTGCTCTCTAGACATTCACATTCGTTGAAGTGCTCTGCACACAAAGTGCCAGAAATCTGGTGTATGAATTTTTTTTGACAAGACTTTCCCTATGTATATTTGTGTTTAAAACTCTGAAGTGAACAGTGAGTTCCTCCAAAGAAACACAGGAGACGTGAGTCCGTTTGTCTTAGTTTTGTTGCAAAGCAGGAAACATGACTAATAAAGATGTACTCATGCCAAAACAGAACTGTAACGGAACAAAATGAGTGCTTCCTAGACATGCCAGTCACACACTTTTTCTGGGTACTCCCACGTACCCGAAGTGGCAATCCCTTTAAGGGGAAGTCCACTCATTGAAAATAACAATGTATCAGATAGGTCATGTCTTTGGTACTGTAACTTAAAAATAAAAATTTTCATCAGATATCATTCAAGGTTGTGTTGTGGATATTTATATCGGCAATTTTTTATGTTCCCGGTCGCTGTCATTTTGGCGAGTCCCATGACCTACATGCGCGGATGTGACGTGTCATGTGCTCAACCTGAGGCTCTGTTACGTTCCTACCCAGGGCCGGCCGCGAGCGAGCTCCGGCAGCCAGCCACAAGTGAGCTCCGGGGGCCGGCCGCGAGCGAGCTCTGAGCAGGGTTCGTACGGGTCAGGGAATTTCTGGATTATCATTGGCCAAAACGTTGCCTTTTCCAGGTCTTGAAATGTCCGGTAAATAAAAAATATTTGCCTTGGGTCAGAGAACGTCATGGGATTTTGTTGTTGCAGCTCAAAATATTGTTTATCATGTGTTTTAATTAAAACAATAAACCTGTCAAGCGAAGACCGTGCATTTCCGGTTTCTCGAAATTCCTCAAAGTGACGTCACTTTGGTCAGTTCATTCAAGCGTGGAGGTAGGGAGCACCTGAGCTCAGTGAAACAAACAGTTTCCAGTTACGGATATGCCGGGAAAGTGCCGATTTGACCACAGGGTTCGCACGCGTCCCTAAAAGTCCCTAAAAACCCCTAAATTTTCGAAGGTGCATTTAGGGGCTCCTAAAAGTCCTTAAAATTCGCGAAAACCGGTCAAGCCCCTAAAAAGGCCTTAAATTATAAAAAATCAAAGGAAGGACCTCTACTGCCAAGATTCTCCTGGAAAAAAAATTATCTTTTGTTTAAAAAAAAAATAGCGATCCGTCTGGCGTCTAAAACAGCCGGAAATTGTCAACGGAAGTCACCGTGTTGACGAGTCGCCATCTTGTCGTCGATATTCCATTGTTAGTTTCCGTGAGTTGGCATTTCACGCCGTCTTCGTTACGTCTTTCATCGATCCAACTTGTATCATGGGGAAGTGCATTTTTTAAGATGCTTGGGTTAAAAGTAAGGAGTTCGGAAGCTGGGTTCGTCGAGATGCAAAAGATCGGCACATGTTTTACTGCCGTCTGTGCAAGCAGAGCTACCAGCTAGGAAAGATGGGCGTCAAAGCGCTGGAGTCGCACCGGAAAAAAAAGAGACAGGCTGATTTGGCGAAGACTCTCTCATCTTCCGTTGGTATGAATCGGTTTCTAAAATATAAAGATAGTGAAGCATCAACTTCAGTGGTACGAGCAGTGCATGCGCACTTACAGTTGTCCAGCCATCGACTTCAACCAGCCAGAAGTCAGGCTCTATGAACGTAGTTCAATACACGAAGGCGGACTCGTTAAAGGCAGACATCGTGTGGACTTTAAAAGTGATCTGCAGCCATTAGTTATAAATCTTGCGAAAATAATTCTAAAGAGTTTGCAGTCATGTTCCCAGACAGTGACATTGCTAAAAACTACCACTGTGGGGAAAGGAAGACTTCATACCTGGCTACATTTGGCATCGCTGCCCACTTTTCATCTCTACTGAGGCAGAAAGTGAAGGCTGGATCAGAGTATGTCCTCCTCTTTGATGAGTCTCTAAATCATGAGATGCAAGAGAAGCAGCTGGACATTCATGTGCGATTGTGGATTGATGACCGGGTCCGCACTTGCTACCTCACCTCTGAATTCCTGGGACATTCAGCAGCAACTGATCTTCAGGAGCGTCTGTACCCTATTGTGTGTGACTTCGGTCACCAAAAGCTGCTCCAGCTCTCGATGGACGGCCCCAATGTTAATTGGAAGCTGTACAAATCAATTCAAGAACAAATAGAAAAGATGACCACCCGCCGTATGCTGCAGACTGGAAGCTGCAGTCTCCACGTCCTCCATAACGCATTTCGAATCAGTTGCCAGGCAGCTGGATGGGGGGTGGAATATTTTCTGTCCAGGCTCTACAACTTGTTTCGCGATGCACCTGCCAGGCGCGAGGACTTTAAACAAGTCACTGGATTCGACACTCTCCCTCTCATGTTCTGCAAGCACAGATGGCTTGAAAACAGTAATGTGGCAGAGAGAGCCATCACCCTGATGCCACATGTACGAGATTACTGTGAGGCAGCAAGGACGAAAAAGGTGACCTGCCCAACCAACAGCTCCTTCACTGTTGTTCAGAAAGCAGCACAGGACCCCATCTTTGTTGCCAAGCTTCACTTCTTTCTCATGTGCTCCAGGCTGGTGGAACCATTCTTGAAATTGTACCAGACTGACAAGCCTATGCTTCCCTTCATCGCAAAGGACATGGGCACCCTCATCAAGACTCTGATGGAAAAGTTCCTCAAGCTTGAAGTCCTTAACAAAAAGGCAGCCTCCCTCACCAGCCTTGTCGAGATTAATGTGGGTGACAAGTCACAATGGGTGGATTTATCGAAAGTAGACGTAGGCTTTGCTGCTGAGAGACTGCTTCTGAAATCTGGCATTGCAACTGACTGTGTAAAGCAGGAATTTAGAATGAGCTGCCAAACTTTCCTGGTAAAGATAATAGTAAAGTTGCTGGAGAAGGCCCCCATCATATACAGTTTAGTCCACCTACTAAGCTGGATGCACCCCCGGCACATTGCCATGAAAGATGAAAAGGAGAACAACAACAAAAAACTCCAAAAAACCTTACACATCATGGGGCATCACAGAAGGGTGGAGGAAAGCAATTGCGACAGGATTCTATTCCAGTATTCGAGACTGAGTGAAAAGATCCAAGAAGATGAGGAGATTAGGGTTGCTTTCTCTGACTTCAACATCTCTAAGGACAGGCTGGACACGCTCTTCCACTCCACTCCACTCCACTCTGCATCAGTAAGAAAGCAAGCAGTTCCAGGAGCTATGGGGCGTCATAAAGCAGCTGCTGCTCATGTCCCATGGACAGGGATCTGTGGAAAGAGGCTTCTCTACAAACAAGGTTACAGAGGACAACCTAAGTAAGGAGTCACTGATTGCTCGGAGGCAAATAGTGGAGATGGTCCAGCAATATGGAGGGCCTGACATGGTGCCTATCACAAGGGAGCTGTTGGTCACTGCGTCTTCTGCCAGAAGTATTTACGTCCAGCATCTAGAGGAGGAAAAGAAGAAGGAGGATGCATCAAAACAGGCAGAGAAGAGGAAGGCAGCTAAGGCAGAGATAGACAGCCTCAAAGCCAAAAAAGCCAGACTAGAGATTTACATAGCTATGCTTATTGAGAAGTCTGACAGGCTGTGTGAGCATGCAGAAGAAAAGAGGAAGCTGAGGTTTATCACCGAGGCCAATGCACTCTGAGGCAGAGCGAAGGAGAAGAGAGCCTCTTTGGCACCTCTGCAGCAGCAAATAGAGGAGGCACTGGGTAGGCTCAAGGAGCTAGAGTAGGGATGCTGAAACAGACATCAGTAGAAGACATTTGTGTGTGTATATAGTTGCAATTGTAGTTAGAATCTGTTTTTCTGTATACTGTTATGTGAAGACGTTGACAATGGTCAAATAAATGAGAACTACCACAAGGGGCGACAGGTGATCACTGTCACAGGTACTGGAACCTTTGATGACTCAAGAACAGCCGATGGCACCATTGGGTGAGTCTTTTTTCCTTACTCTTGATTTCCTACGATGGCCCTAAATTTTTTCTGTGTCAGCCCTAAATTTTTCGTGTCAGCCCCTAAGAATGCCCCTAAAAAGCCCTTAAATTTTTTGGGTCCGACTGATTATGAACCCTGGACCACATGTGGTTAGAAAATGAGTTGTACTCATTTGGCTGGCTGGCACTTTGCGACATTCATACAGCAAAATGTTCTGCATGTGGTAAACTCATTAACCTATCTAACATGGGAGAAGGTGGGATGCAAATTCATATGAAGTCGGCCAAACCCATCACAACAATGTCAAGGAAACTGAATGATAAGTTGGAGAAGTTGACAACTTCCAACCTCTTCTGTGGGAGAGCTGACTCCGGTGAAAATGAATTTGCCATGGCGCTACTTCAACCGTTCCCAGTCGGCTGAAAACTTCAGTGGCTGGTTAGTGCGAAGTCCGAATATTCAACATTATTGATAGCCACAGGTTCAAATCTGTATTGACGTATTCCTCCGTCTTCCCGATCAACCGGTACTTCTATTTCTTCATCAGATAAGGATAAAGCAGAGAAATCGGTGCTGGCCATAAGTGTGTAGGAATGTAACCGAGCCTCAGGTTGAGCACATGACTCGTCACATCCACAGACATACGTCATGTGACTCGCCAAAATGTTAGCGACCGGGAACATAAAAAATTGCCGATATAAATATCCACAACACAACCTTGAATGATATCTGATGAAAATCTTTATTTTAAAGTTGTAGTACCAAGTTACAGGACCTATCTGATACGTTGTTATTTTCAATGAGTGGACTTCCCCTTTAAAAGAAAAACATCAGTACTCAGCTCAACAGAACAAGAATTGCTCACCACAACTCCTCTAAGTTTCAGTAACACACATTTACAAGGTAGCCTAGTTTGTTACAGGGTTAGCTATTTTAATAGTTATCACTTGGAATGGCTCCTAATAGTTTGACAGCTGCAGCAGAATTTTTATGCAATGTTTGTGGAAGGTGAACGCTACCTTTCACATGTTTTTAATTGCAACAATGTGGGATTGCTAGGAAATAAAATGTACAGCAAATTGAGTCAAGTCTAGGGATACAGTTGAAGCCAGAAGCATACATACACGATACAAAAACACCCATTTAATTTTTGTCGCACTGTCTGAAGTCAAATCAGACAGTGACGCTAGGGATGTCGAATGTCACCTCTTTGGGAGGGAAGGAGCCCGAGCTGGTGTGTGAGGTCAAGATATAGTCTGGATGTCGCCTCCACACACGGTTTGGGTTCTGGTACCAGTCCTTCTGAGAGAAACCAGAAGAGGTAGCTGGGGCATCTGATTTGGATGCCTCCCTGGTGAGGTGTTCCAGGCACATCCCGCCGGAAGGAGACCCTGAGGACGACCCAGGAAACGCTGGAGAGGCTACGTCACTCGGCTGGCCTGGGAACACCTTGGGATCTCCCCAGAAGAGCTGGATGAAATGGATGGGGAAAGGGAAGTCTGGGCATCCTTGTTAAAGCCACTGCCACCCCCCCCCCATTCCCCCCCCTATTTCCCCCCCCCCCCGCGATCTGACCTTGCATAAGCGGTAGATGATAAATGAATGAATTAATAACTTCATTTTGGGGCTGGAACAGATAATTAAATTTCTGTTTATTTTAGTAGGAAACACTGCCTTGGTGTATGAACAATTCTGGTTCCAAACATGGCAACAGAACAAATGAAATTTGTTTAAAAATAACACAATGTAGAGCTGTAATTGCAGTTACCGTGATACTGCAATCTTTTTGATCAAAGTTATTATAGACCGCCATGAATCTGATACAGGTCTATCCCTAGTCACAATAATAATTATACATACTGCACATTACTCATGCATGTGCCTGAGTGTGCTATGGATATTTAATTTTTTACGTCAGATTTTTTTCTACTCATTGTTTCGTTGTATTGTGCAAGCTGGCAGTTATCATGAACAACAGTGGCGGTTTATTTCTCTAGTTCACTTGTGTGATGCTCTACTTGATGTGTTTGCATGTGCAGCACGAGTCTGAGATCTTGCCCTTTCCCAACTCAGAGAAGAGTTTCTTTCTGCCTGATTATATCATCCAGGAAGTGAAGGAAGGTGAGATTTTAGTGGCTCACAGGTCTTTAGTTCCTTGTGTCTTTGGAATATTGAGCGTATCAATCCCTTTCTGTGCAGGCAAGGTGTTCTCAGAGGAGGAGCCAAAGGGGGACCCAGAACTGGAGCGAGAGCCGCCCGCTATGTATGAAGAAGGTACAAGATGGCTTAACCAACACACCCGTTGATTATAGAAGTACAATAATCCCTCGCTACAAAACGATTTACTTCTTGTGAATTCATTGCATTGAGGATTTTTTTTTTCCTTCTGTGCAGTGTGGTTCAATTCTTCACCTGCACATCTCAGATACAGTTATAGTTACGAAATAAATCTGTTCCGGAAGTCGTTTCGTAGCTTGAATTTTTCGTAAGGTAGAAACGCATTTTACATATAATTTGCCTATTTCGTTCCACAACTTAATTTCACTAAAATTAATAAATTCCACAAACTATTCATTCAAAACAAACCTTAACTTTCAATGTTTCGTGAAGTACTAATCCAAGGATGCCTGCCTTTGACAGCTTTTAATAATATTGCAGAAATGTGTAAGGCAAACGTCATCAAAGTGAGTGATCGCTTGACTACTTAACACGTTTTACAGATGATTCTTTTGAATAAATTCTGAAATGTCATACAATTTCATCAACACTTTTTATTCTGGCTGACGAAATAGTGGCTGCCTTTTCCTTTACGCCATTCTCACTAAACTGCTCCTGTAATGCCGTGTGTTGCATCGCCTCCAGCTCCATTAGCTCCTCCATCGAAAAATCCTTGTGGTGCTTCTGAACGTCGAAAGATCCTCGTGGTGTTCCTGAACCAACTCGTAGATGTCGTCCTCAGCCTTTCACAGCGAAACAATTTCCTCAACTTCAGGTTCAACCTCCACTTCGATCCTCACAAAATCCCGTGGAGCAACTGCGTGAGGCCACATGCCTTTTTCGTATTTCTCGATGATTTCTCGTTTTGTTTTGATGGACAAAACAACTCTCATCGTCTTCTCACTGGTACTGGCCATCGAGTTCTTGGGGCCCATGCTGAAAAAGGACGAATAAATCCACAAAGAAGTTGTAGCGAACAAGTGTGCGCTAGCGTATGACAATGGACTTAGTGACGAAGATACAAGAAGTTCATCACGGGTAAAGATTGACGTCCCTCCTGGCCAATGGAGGGATGTGATGCCATGAATATGCAACGTTATAGCCAATGGTACAGCAGCTCTATCGCGCCACACAAACCAAGATACAGGAACTTCATCATGGGTAAAGATTTACGTCCCTCCGAGCTAATGTGATACCAGGAAGATGCTCCAGGGATAGCCATTGGGAGAGCAGTTCTATCGCGCCACTTTCAAACCAAGATACAGTATGGGATGTTTACGTTCGGTGGAATCCAGGGCCATTTTTTTCCCCTTTTGTATCTTGAATTTCCTTCGTAATTGGAGACAAAATTTTTCCAGGGATGCTTTTCGTAACCTAAATTTTTCATTAGTAGAGACACTCGTAAGTAGAAGTACGACTGTACCATATTTTTGTACTATAAGGTGCACTCAAACTCATTTAACTTTCTCAAAGATAGATGGTTCTCCTTTTCACCCAGTGCATTTTGTGTACATAAAGTACTAAAATCTGTAAAAAGATTGTGCGATACAGTATTGGTAAGCGGTCCAGTTGATTAATTGTTTGACCATTTCTCATCAACATCGGGACGTAATACGTACACTACATATGCTGTCTGCAGTAAAACAATTCAAGAACATCACGTAAAGCTTCATGCAGTATGTGTGCTTACCTCTCCCATGTCTCCGATAGGTCTCCTGTAGCACCGGTATGCTGAAAAACATTTTTTTGCTAAGGACCCCACAAATTGCATCAGAAAAGTGACATACTTATGAGGCACAATTCAAACTACAGGCTATCAGTTACATGGTTGTAAATGGGAATAGAGGAGCTGCGAGATAAATCAAAATCAACCAATCCGTGGTTTGGGTGCTCAATGCGTCGATCGCGACTGCTTGCTGAGGGGGGGGGTTCATCAGCCATATATTTTTTTTAACTTTAGCTCAGCGTGTATGTGCAAACGACAGTACAGAAAAACAGGCTGTCAGTAAGCCCCCCTATTTTTAAGATCTCGCTTAAGAAAGCTTAAACATGAGTATGGATGCTGCAGTAAAGAAAACAAAAAAACGTATCACTTTCATACGGAATATGAGGTGGATTTTTTTTTCCACAATGTCATTTTCAAAGTGTGTTTGCCTTATCTGCAAGTGTAGTGAAATGTGGAACGGGTTTTTCGAACTGCTTATGGAAAATATGACATCGACATTCCGCCAAAAAGCAAGCTGACAATGAGAATAGTGAACGAACTAAAATCTGAATTGGCTGCACAGCAGTCACTTTTCACATACTATACTTTAACAGCGAAAGGCGACACCAAAGCATCGTTTCCAGGTTCGTCACATCACACATAAAAGAGGCACAGCTGACTCGTTGTTCCGATCCTTTAAAAATAAGGCAGAAATGTTATCTTCAATAAAATCTCTGCAGCTGTAAAGGAGTACAGTTACACGGCACTGTGAAGCCATGGCTGATGTGTGGAGGAACATCGGAAATTGTGTTTCTCACTTCCGTTGGATGAATCCACTGATGTGATTGACACAGCCCGGGTGTCCATTTTCATTCACATGGTGTTTAGTTATCATCGTGACCTCGGATAGTTACAAAAAAAATTTTAAACTTAATTATGTTGTGTAATATTGGCTCATGTGGTTTACACATAAAGAATCCTCAATATACTTTAAAATAAATGTTTTGCATCTTTGGAGTAGGTAGATCTTCGTGACTCGGTCATTCTATTTCATCATCTAAGAATAAAAAAAAAAAAAAGTGCCCCCCCCCCCCACACACATCGATCGCGAGAGGCTGGATGGTTGAGAAGTAGATCTTGGGGTAAAAAAAAGTCTGGGCACGCCTGCAGTATAATGAACTCTGCCAAGTGAAAAAGACAAAACAGAGTTTCTGCTGGAACAAAGTGAGGTAGCCGGAGTTGGAAGACCAACTTGAACAATGGATTTTTAAACAAAGAACCACCAGGAGAAGCCTCTCTAGTCACATTCCGCTAATGGCAATCACGATAGCACACGATATGAAGATGGAACACTTTCAAGGAAGTCTGTCTTGGTGCTTTCGTTTTATGAAAAGGCGCCATCTTGCCATCTGCACAAGGCCTGGTTGGCGCAGCACCTGCCAACGGACTACAAAGAAAAGCTAGCCAGGATCCTCACCTACTACAACAACAACATTATTGACAGAAAGATTCAGCCCAACCACATCTCCACCACAGGCGAAGAGGCCTGGGCTAAGACGTCTGCTTTGACAGTTGTCCGAGCTTTTGTGAAAGTCAGCATCATTGCTGAACAGCCACCCAGCAAAGAGACTGACTGAGAATGACGAGGGTACCAGGGCTGATGGCAAAATTGCCCAGCTGTTCAATTCAGATCCCGAAAATGAGGACTTCGATATATTTGTGGAAAAAAAAAAATCTGTATTTTTAAATAGTAGAACAAAGTTCAACCAAATGAATTGTTTTGCTTTCATTAACTTGTTTTAACATGTGTCCGATATACAGTGCGCCTGATCTATGTGTTAAGTACAAAAATAGACCCTATAATTGAGACTGTGCTCTATAATCTGGTGCGGTTTATGGTGTGGAAAATGTCTTGACTTTACTGGGTGTATGATTTTGTTGTGACAGCACTGACTCGCAGGTCAAATTGGGCTATTTTTCTCAACAGAAAAAGACACCTTTTGAGTAATTTTGGTATGAAATTACTCGAGGATAAATGAACATAACTGGAACGTCACCTTAAAACATAAGGAACTCTGTTTTATGATTTAAATTCATAAATACCAACCACAGCCTGACAGATAGCTAATGTACAGACTCATAATATTGACCCGAACAAATGCGAGTAAAGAGAAACATTTAGCTTGATTTTCTACAACTACAGCAGTGAGTTTTGGGTTCCCATAGTGATTACATTTCCAAGACCATCAATGTGAGCAAGGGTGCTAGGAAAGTTGCCTGTTCACACCCTGTCCAAATAGGCTGTTAATGTCACTGAATTAGATTACAAACCCATGTACTGGTGTAAAGTGTCTGGAAGGTGACAAGTCGACAACAAAAAAAGTACTTGCACCATTATAAAGTATTACATATTGGCAGTGGCTTACACACATGAAATTTAATCCTTATCAAGGGTTTACTGTAATATTTTTATCACCCCATTTCAGGAAGTAACTCCTCTCTCAAGATGTCAGAGCGGACGAGTAGCGGCCGTGACAAGGAGAAGGGTGGTGTCGAGGGGGTAACAGGAGGAGGAGCAGGAGCAGGTGGGGGTGGGAAGGAAGTAGAGAAGAGGAAGAGGAGTCGTGGCGCTGAGAAACTCCTGTCGACTTCCAACCCTGCAAGCCCCGGAGGAGCCAAGAGGAGACGCACATGACCATGCAACTGGTCCCATGACAAAAAAAAAAAAAAAACAGCTGTCTCTCTTCAGGGCTTTTTTGCAACCGGAGGTCAACACCCAGTTGCTTGAAGTGTGATCAGTTGACATGAAGTTGAAGACCAGAAAGCTTCGAGCACAGGAAGTGGACATTGTTTGCACCAGTACATTATTTTTGACGATGTCCTGATTTTCTCTAGCCAAATTGTTGTGAGTAGCATGCTAAATAGCCTGCTAGTTGAGCTGTAGCATTTGCTTCACGATACTTTTTGTCGCATTTTGATTTAAGAAGAGAATATATTCTACAACTCATTTGCCTTTCATTCAGTAGACATAACACTATTTTTCTATTTGTATACCAACCCAGTATTCCCACTAAAAGCCAAATTGTTTGACAGCTCTAAAGATATTCTGAAGGAACTATCCTGGTTATGGGGTAACTTGAATCCTTTTTTGCAGTTAGACTGACAATTGTAATTTAATAAACCAGTTCTATGTCAACAATTGTGTATTCTATTGGTTAAATATTTTTGTTTGCAACCTTCTCATTTCTTGTTCCTCGTTCTTCTGTTTATATTTTAGCACCTTGACCCCAGATCCTGTTGAGGTTTCCAGATTAATTGGGTCCAGTCTTTAAAAAAAAAAAAAACAACCCTAACCCTTTTTTTAATCTGCAAAGGTTAGAAATGTTAATGTGTGTGTGTGTGTGTGTGTGTGTGTGTGTGTGTGTGTGTGTGTGTGTGTGTGTGTGTGTGTGTGCGCCCGTGTATTGAGTTCAAATCCAGAAGTTGGCATACATTTTTTTTTCATTTTTTGTCTTGCTATGTGAAGTCAAATCAGACTAAACCGGTCCTTTTTGATGTCACAGGATCAACAAAATTTTATTTGGTTCAATTGACAATAATGAAAGTGATTTTTTGAAAAGTTTATAATGTTTTCTTTGAGCTCAAAAGTTTACATACATTTACTTAGTAGTGTGTAGCATTTTCTTTAAACTGTATGGCTTGGGTCAAACGTTTTGGGTAACCTTCCACAAGCTTCTGACAGTATTCTGCTGGAATTCTGGTCCATTCCTCCTGACAGAACTGGTGGAAGTGAATCAGGTTTGTTGGTTGCCTTGCTCGGACTCATCTTTTCAGATCTTCCCACAAATTTTCGATCCAGATCAGAGCTTTGTGAAGGACACTCCAAGACTGACTTTATCCTCAAGCCACTTTTAATCTTTTTTGCAGTATGCTTAGGGTCATTGTCTGCAAGACCTGTTTGGCCCATGTTTTAGCCTCCTGGCTGATGTCTTGAGATGTTGCCTTAATATCTCCATGTTTTTTTTTTTAATGATGCTGTCTATTTTATGAAGAGCTCCAGTTCCTGCTGTAATGCGATGCTGCCACCTCCATGTTTCATAGTTGGTATCGTGTTCTCGGGTCTACAAGCTTTCCCCTTTTCATCCATTTCAAACCAAAACACATTCATCTCTGGGCCACAGAGCCCATTTCCTTCCTGACCAGTGTGATGGCTGGGCAGTCCCATGATGTTTGTATTTACATATAATGTTTTTGAACAGATGAACGTTCCGTTTTCAAGCATCTGGAAATTCAACCAAGGAATAGCCAGATTCCTTGATTTCTTGGCTGAAGCAGAGTGTTTGATGTGTGACCTTACAGTGCTTTTCAAACTTTCGCCACATTTCAGGCTTCAAATATAAAGATATAAAACTTTTTTTTTTTGTCAAGAATCAACAAGTGGGACACACTCATGAAGTGGAATGAAATTTATTGGATATTTTATACATTTTTTTTAACATAAAAACCTGAAAAGTGGGGCATGCATTATTATTCGGCCCCCTTGAATTAATACTTTGTAGCGCCACCTTTTGCTGCAATTATAGTTGCAAGTGACTTGGGGTATGTCTGTATCAGTTTTGCAGATCGAGAGACTGAAATTCTTGCCTGTTCTTCCTTGCAAAACAGCTCGCGCTCAGTGAGGTTGGATGGAGAGCGTTTGTGAACAGCTCTGCCCACGGATTCTCGATTTGATCCAGGTCTGGACTTTGACTTGGCCATTCTGACGCCTGGATACGTTTATTTGTGAACCATTCCCTTGTAGATTTGGCTTTATGTTTTGAATCATTGTCCTGTTGGAAAATAAATCTCCGTCCCAGTCTCCGGTCTTTTGCAGACTCCAACAGTTTTTCTTCCAGAATGGTCCTGTATTTGGCTCTTTAAGGTTAGTGTTATCTTCCCATCAATTTTAATCATCTTCCCTGTCCCTGCTGAAGAAAAGTAGGCCCAAACCCTGAGACTCCCACCACCATGTTTGACAGTGGGGATGGTGTGTTCAGGGTGATGAGCTGTTTTGCTTTTACACCAAACATATCGTTTAGCATTGTGGCCAAAATGTTCGATTTTGGTTTGATCTGACCAGAGTACCTTCTTCCACATGTTTGGTGCGTCTCCCTGGTGCCTTGTGCCAAACTATCCACAAGACTTTTTATGTATATCTTTGAGAAATGGCTTTCTTCTTGCCACTCTTCAATAAAGCCAGATTTGTGCAGTGTACGACTGATTGTTGTCCTATGGAGAGACTCCCACCTCAGCTGTAGATCTCTGCAGTTCATCCAGACTGATCATGAGCCTCTTGGCTGAATCTCTGATCAGTCTTCTCCTTGTTCGAAGTGAAAGTTTAGAGGGACGGCTGGGTCTTGGTAGATTTGCAATGGTTTGATTCCAATTTAATATGATTGCTTGCACAGTTCTCCTTGAAATGTTTAAAGCTTGGGAAATCTTTTTGTATCCTAATCCAGCTTTAAACTTCTCCACAACAGTTTCTCGGACCTTCCTGGTGTGTCCCTTGGTCTTCATGATGCTCTCTGCACTTTAAACAGAACCCTGAGACTATCACAGAGCAGCTGCATTTATACTGAGACTTGATTACACACAGGTCGATTCTGTTTATCATCATCAGTCAACATTGCATCATTCAGAGATCCTCACTGAACATCTGGAGTGGGTTTGCTGCACTGAAAGTAAAGGGGCCGAATTATATTGCACACC
Source organism: Syngnathoides biaculeatus (assembly GCF_019802595.1). Lineage (NCBI taxonomy): Eukaryota > Metazoa > Chordata > Actinopteri > Syngnathiformes > Syngnathidae > Syngnathoides > Syngnathoides biaculeatus. Next base: position 42,737,799 of record NC_084641.1, on the reverse strand, counting down.
CTACTTTTCAAGTTTTTATATGTTAAAAAAGTATAAAATTTTCCTCCACTTCACGACTGTGTCTTACTTGTTGTTTATTCTTGACAAAAATTATTAATTTTATATCTTAATGTTTTAAACCTGAAATGTAGCGAAAGGTTGAAAAGTTCGAGGTGGCCAAATACTTTCACAAGGCACTGTACAATAAATTAAACATATAGGTCACTTGCACAACTTTAGAGCAAGTGCATTGTGGGTAAGAATTTTTTGTGTGTCGGCCATTTTGGGAGGTTGTAAACAGTTCTTAAAGTTTCACTTAAAGTTTCACTCCCACTGTTTCATTAGAATCAGGATCAGAATCAGGTTTAATTGGCAAGTGTGTAAAAAGACAAGGAATTACGACCATAAAGTTGAGATTGTCAATAGAAGGAGCCGGCTCATTGTCTTTGTTCGTCATTTGGAAGACTGCATGGCCAAGGTGAGTATTGTCTGAGATGTTAGGGGAGGGTTTGCTTGAGCCCAGTATATGATGTGTGAATGTGTAGCTCTTTTTCACATGAAGAATACTGGAGCGGGACTTGAATGCAGTTGGATGTCTGTGCTCAGGAACACCTGTGAAGAGTGTTTACTCTGATGGTCTTGTTGGTTATTCCCAAGGAGGCATTACCAATGATCACCCAGCTGGTAAGGACAGGAATGAAGATAAGCCGAAGTAAAACAGAATGGAGCGGGACTTGAATGCAGTTGGATGTCTGTGCTCAGGAACACCTGTGAAGAGTGTTTACTCTGATGGTCTTGTTGGTTATTCCCAAGGAGGCATTACCAATGATCACCCAGCTGGTAAGGACAGGAATGAAGATAAGCCGAAGTAAAACAGAATATATGTGCATGAATGAACACTGAATGACTGAAATTCATCCTCATTCTTCCTTACAAAACAGCTCTAGCTCAGTGAGGTTGAATGGAGAGCGTTTGTGAACAGCAGTTTTCAGCTCTGCACACAGATTCTTGATTGGATTCAGGTCTGGACTTTGACTTGGCCATTCTAACACCTGGATATGTTTATTTGTGAACCATTCTATTGTAAATTTATATTTTGGATCATTGTCCTGTTGGAAGATAAATCTCCGTCCCAGTCTCAGGTCTTTTGCAGACAGCAACAGGTTTTCTTCCAGAATGGTCCTGTATTTGGATCCAATCATCTTCCCATCAATTTTAATCATCTTCCCTGTCCCTGCTGAAGAAAAGCAGCCTGAAACTACGAGGCTGCCACCACCATGTTTGACAGTGAGGGTGGTGTGTTCAGGGTGATGAGCTGTGTTGCTTTTACGGCAAACATATTGTTTGGCATTGTGGCCAAAAAGTTCAATTTTGGTTTCACCTGACCAGAGCACCTTCTTCCATATCCTTGGTGTGTCTCCCAGGTGGCTTGAGGCAAACTTTAAACGAGACCTTTTATGGATCGCTTCGAGAAATGCCTTTCTTCTTTCTCGCCTTCCATAAAGGCCAAATTTGTGCAGTGTACAACTGATTGTTGTCCGACGGACAGACTCTCTCACCTCAGCTATAGATCTCTGCAGTTCATCCAGAGTAATGAGGGGCCTCTTGGCTGCATCTCTGATCAGTCTCCCCCTTGTTCGAGGTGAAAGTTTAGAGGGACGGCCGGGTCTTGATAGATTTGCAGTGGTCTGATACTCCTTCCATTTCAATATGATTGCTTGCACAGTGCTCCTTGAGGGATCTGTTTCCAGTCCCCAAAATGGTGACAACAAATCGAGTAGGCTCTGACCTGCATGACCATTCAATAACTCAATCCTGCCGAATTTGGACCAAATGTCCAAAAAACGAAGAGCCTATCTCGTGGATCCTCCTCTCTAACAACCACTGTCCTCATGTCCTCCTTCACCACATCCATCAATCTTTTCTCTGGTCTTCCTCTCGCTCTTTTACCTCAGCAACCTTCGACCAACATACTCACTCTCTCGCCTCTGAACATGTTCAAACCATCGAAGTCTGCTCTCTAACTTTGTCTCCAAAACATCCAACTTTGGCAGTCCCTCCAATTAGCTCATTTCTAATCCTATCCCACCTGTTCACACAAAGCGAGAACCTCAGCATCTTCATTTCTGCTAACTCCAGTTCTTCTTCCTGTTGTTTCTTCAGAGCCACTGTCTCTAATCCGTACATCCTGGCCGGCCTCACCACTGTTTTATAAACTTTGCCCTTCATCCTAGCGGATACTCTTCTGTCACATAGAACACCAGACACCTTCTGCCATCTGTTCCATCCCGGTTGGACCCCTTTCTTCAGTTCCTTACCACACTCACAATTGCTCTGTATTGTTGACCCCAAGTATTTGAAGTTGTCCACCCTCGCTGTCTCTTCTCCCTGGAACTTCACTCTTCCTCCTACACCCCTCTCATTCACGCACTTATATTCTGTTTTACTTCAGCTAATCTTCATTCCTCTCCTTTTCAGTGCATAACTCCATCTTTCTAATTGCTCCTCTGCTTGCTCCCTGATTTCACTGCAGATCACAATATCATCTGCGAACATCAAGGGGATTCCAGTCTAACCTTGTCCATCAGCCTATCCATTACTACCGCAAACAGGAAAATGTGGTCAGCGTGGAACCCCGCCAATGACTCCTGGACGATGACGCCGCTGGACCCTTCCTTTCATTTTGTTTCAGGTGTTGGACTCTTTTGAGTCCAAAAGGGGGATTCAAGTATTATCTTCTGCTCATATTTAGTCATAACTGTATAACTCCTTCATGCCCTCAGTTAAACACTGTTGTAACCAGATGTTTGAAGCATGCCAAATCATCAGTTAACCTTACCTGAGACCAGGACGTAGGATTTACCAGGTAGAACTTTCTTTACTGAATTTGTTATAGCAGCCATCACGTGTCCACCATCGTCTCAGAAGTCAAAAAGCGTCTTATGTAATCTAATGTAACCAGCGAAATGAGACCTATTATGACATTATGATGAAGATATGTTGTGATGCTCTTTATTTTATGATGCGGATCTCTTGTGATGCTCTTTATTTTCCTTTCATACTTTTGTGATGCGGACCCTTGTGATAGTATAAGAATGCTGTAAGTCCTCTGTATCTTTCCACTTGTGATCTGCTACAGCCATTGTCTGTAACTCATTTGTGCCCGGAATATTCTAAAGTAAATGCTTTGAAGAAACTGTTCATCATCCCCAGCCTGTATATGGATTGCCAACATTCTCACTACCCAAAATCAAACGAACACGCGGTAGAAAAAGCGTCCTCCAAGAAGTCCAACTTCCACCTTGAATTCTTCTGACAAACCTACGGTACATCTCACGGGGGTTCTGCTGCCTTCATACATGTCCCGTACTATTGTAACATATTTCTCTGCCACACCAGACTTGCGCATGCAGTGCCACAGTTCCTCTCTTGGTACTCTATCATAGGCTTTCTCTAGGTCCTTCTGACCTTCTCTGTACTTTTCCACGAGCATCCTCAAGGCAAGTAATGCATCTGTGGTACTCTTTCTAGGCATGAAACTATACTGTTGCTCACAGATACTTACTTCCATCGTGAGTCTAGCCTCCACTACTCTTTCACATAACTTCATTGTGTGGCACATCTTCATTCCTCTGTAGTTTCAACAGTTCTGAATATCGCCTTCATTGTAAAAAATGGGGACTAGCACACTTTTCCTCCATTCTTCTGGCATCTTCACTCCTGCTAGTATTCTATTGAATAAATTGGTCAAAAACTCCATAGCCACCTTACCAAATTGCTATGTCATCTTCTTCTGTCTTCTGTCTTTCCATTTTTCATTCTGTATAGTGACTTTTTAACTTTTCCCTTACTAATTATTGCCACTTCCCGGTCATTCACGCTTGCCTCTTCTATTCTACCTTTTCTCTCATTTTCTCCATTCATTGATTTCTCAACGTACTCTTTCCATCTACTTAGTACACTCCTGCCACCAGTGAACATATTTCCATCGCTTAATCACCTTTACTTTCTGCAGATCCTTCCCATCTCTATCCCTCTGGCCAACCTGTAAAGATCATTTTCTCCTTCTTTCGTATCCAACCTGGAGTCCATGTCATCATATGCCACTTGTTTAGCCTTCGACACCTCTACATTTGCCCTACGACGCATCTCAATGTATTCCTTACGCCAATCCTCAGTCCTCTCAGTGTCCCACTTTTTCTTCTCTAATCTCTTTCCTTGGATGACTTCCTGTATTTTCCTTCTCCCCTTTCCTACAAGAAAACACCCCAAGTACTCTCCTGCCTGCCTCTCTGAATACCTGGGAAGTTGTATTCCAGTCTTCTGGGAGCTCTTCCTGACCATCTAGAGCCTGTCTCACTTCTTTTTGAAAGGCCACACAACATTCTTCCTTTCTCAACTTCCATCACCTGATTCTCTGTTCTACCTTTGTCTTCTTAATCTTCCTTCCCGCTACCAGAGTCATCCTACATACCACCATCGTTTGCTGTCCAGCCACACTCTCCCACACCACTACCGTACAATCGGTAACCTCCTTCAGATTACATCGTCTGCACAATATATAATCCGCCTGCGTGCTTCTACCTCCACTCTTGTAGGTCACTCTTTGTTCCTGTCTCTTCTGGAAATAAGTCTTCACCACTGCCAATTCCGTCCTTTTTGCGAAGTCTACTACCATCTTCCCCATAAAGTTACAAAGTTCAAACTTACCCTTCACTTCTTCATCGCCCTGTTTCCTTCGTCAACATGTCCATTTAAATCTGCACCAACCACAACTCTCTTTGTCTGGGATGCTCAGGACTACTTCGTCTAGTTCCTTCCAGAATTTTTCTTTCAACTCGTGGTCACATCCTATGTGTGGGGTGTAGCCGCTAACCACATTATACATAACACCCTCAATTTCAAGTTTTAAAGTTTCATCATCCTCACTCGATCTGATACTCTTCTCACCTCCAAGACATTCTTAGCCAGCTCATCCTTTAAAATAATCCCTACTCCATTTCTCTTCCCATCTACTCCATGATAAAATAATTTAAACCCTGCACCTAAAATTCTAGCCTTACTCCGTTTCCACTTGTTCTCTTGGATGCACAATATATCAACCTTTCTCCTAATCATTGTGTCAACTCACTTCTGATCTTTTCCTGTCATAATCCCAACATTCAAAGTCCCTACACACAGCTGTATGGTCTGTGCATTTCTCTTCTTCTGCCGACTAAGCTGCTCTCCTCCTCTTTTTTGTCTTTGACCTACATTATCTTAACTTCTATCTATGCCTTGCAGATTAACATTTCCGGGTGCGGGGGCCATGACCTAACCGTTATGAAATTCGTATTATGAATACTCATATATGTTCGGCACAGTTTTACGCCAAATGCTCTTCCTGACGCAACCCTCTGCATTTATCCGGGCTTGGGACCGGCCCGACAGGTAGCAAAATATTGTGCTGCCCAACGGGCTGCAGATAGTTAAAAAAAAAAAAAAAGAAGCAATCAAATAAACAAAGTCAGCACATACGATACCCAATTGACATACTACCTGATCTATGTTAAAGTTAAGGTCAAATGAAAGCAATCACAAACACAGGACATAAAGGTACACAAATCACATACTACCTGTGTGAAAATATAAAGGATATGGCGATTTAAAGGACATGTGGATGGAAGGGATTCAAAGCACAATGGCCCTTACTCTAGTAGTTGAAGAATGAGTCCACGTTTGATGTTTGGTCCTCGTTGTATACTCTACGTAGGTAATGTTGTTAGCGTGCTAGGCTAACTTGGACCGAGCAGCTTCAATGCGAACGATACAGCACCAATTTGGGTACTAAGATGTACAAAGATAAGACTTGTTAAATTTCTTGTAAGTCCTCACTGCCCTCGTCGTACAAGTTATGAAGTTACTCACGTTCAAAGTTTCTTCAACATCCACGAATTGATCACAAACGCGTTTTGTTGTTAGCAAGCTAAGCTAAGGAATACTAGGCTGATAAGCAAGTTTAAATTGAGGTTTCCACTTGCCCAACTTCTTATGAGTACTCACTATCCTTGTTGTATACTCACTATCCTTGTTGTATACGATACGTAGGTTTTGCAGGTTTAGGTTTTTGTAGATACTAGCGTTTGATGTTTTTGAAGTATGTCTTAAGCCCATATTTAGTCATGACTGCATAATTTCCTCATGTCTTCAGTGAGGCTCTGCTCTGTAGCCAGATGTGTCCTTGAGCGCATCTTTGCACGTAGGCTAACCTTGATGAACTGCATACTGGACACTCTGTAATAATCCATTGCCAGCTAGAACCGGTTGAGACAGAAACCCTTTGTCTAAGGGGCTTTTGTAATAATCCATTGCCAGCTAGAACCGGTTGAGGCAGAAACCCTTTGTATAAGTGAATAAGAAAGCCCCGATGTCATGTCACAGGTTTGATACCATTCATCGCGCCCTCCTGACAAGATAAAGGATGTGTGCTTTCTCTGTACCTTCGCACTTGTGATCTCCTCTCTATAGCCATTGTCTGTAACTCATAAGTGCCCGGAATATATATATAAAGTCAATTCTTTGAAGAAACTGTTCATTGTCTCCAGCCTTTATTTGGATAACCAACATTCTCACTACCAAAAATTAAACAAACACTCAGAAAAAGCGTCCATTTTCATCGGTAAATATTAGAAAACAGATGCGTTTTGTTGTTAGCAGTCTAAGCTAGGCTAACTTAGGCCAGGCAGCTTCGACGCAAACAATATGGCTCCAATTTGGGTACTAAGATTGCACAGATGGTGATTTTGGTCCACTGAAGTCATCGCCAGGAGTGTCCCACGTCGAGTATTCACAACATTTGGTCCAAATTCAGCAGGATTTACTGAATTACAATCGAGCTGGTCAGAGCCTTCTGTTTAAGCTGCTACCAGTTTGAAGACCGGAAGCAACTCAACTTGGAAAACTACAGCCAAATTGGCATATTGCGGGAAGATGCACTGATACAAAGAGCATGATTGGTCCCTAGCACGACATCGACCAATGAGAGCATGTGTGGATTTATCTCGTGAACTGATTAGCTGGGCATCACCCGGCAACTTCCGTTCCACCCTTTCTTTTGTCCTTCCTTTCTACCATTTTCGTCTACGCTGTTGACTGCGCGATAACCTCTTGTTGTTCACAATATTCCCAAAGCGCTGTACTGAGGAAGATGATGATGATCAGCGAAAAAGTTAAACTTTTGAATATGATCAAAGACGGGAGAAGTTACACTTTTGTTGTGCGCAAGTACGGTGTGAATGAATTCATGGTGCGCTACATAAAGAAGGAGGTTGCAAACATTCCTGAAACTGCTTCAATAAATTTTAATGAGGAAGCGAAAAGTGTGGTACTCCATGAAAGAAGAGGATTGTTCGAATCGAAGCTCCATTAACTTTGTGGATAGCGGATTGCAGAAAAAAGGCAGTGAGTTTGGACACCAACATGATCAGGACAAAGGGTAAAGACCTTTACGATCAAATCCTGATGATGATGAAGAGGCTGAAGAAAGTGTTGTTGAACCTCAAGCCAGCACGAGAACTGAAAGGAGCAATAAACCCCCTCGAGGACGAGGCTTTTCGGTAATCAAAGGTTGGTTTGAAAAATTTCAAAAGTGATACGGCCTCAGAAGCGTCCCTCTGTATGGTGAGGTTTCCTCTGCTGACAACGATGCAGCTCGTCGTTATGTAGAGGAAGAATTTACACAAGACATTGACGAAAATATGGTATGAGCTGTCGTATTTAGCAATTTTGTTGACAGGGTTATGTCAGGTCATTGTACAGGGGAATTTTAAAGCAGAAGTAAAAACAGAACAACTCCCCAATCACCACGTTTTTCTCAAAGATAAAAACCTCGGTTACGTCAGCACCTCCAGCAGAAGATTCTCCGAGTGAGGAAAGTTAATTACGTACGTACTGCAACAAAAATGTTACTGTACAGCACAAGGTTTTAACAAAATAAAGATTTACATAACATAAGGTTTTATAATTAGAGATTTAACTAGACACTTGCACTGTTGTAATTTTAGTCTCAAGTATAAGTTTCTTTCGGGTTGTCCCTTTCGGGGTCGCCACAGCGTACCATCTCAGATGAACGCATATATATGTTTGGCACAATTTTTACGCTGGATACCCTTCCTGATGCAACCCTTTGCAGGGAGTGGAGGCCCCAACCAGTGCTGTAACCACTGAGCTACAGGGCCTCCTTTAATCTTGGTCTCAAGTATGCAAAGTATAAATACAGTACTGTACTGTTGACATTTTAAACATTCTGGTACCCACATATATCTACACACACACCAAAAAACAATTCCCCATCTGAAAGGTAAAAAATTCAGCTACATCACCGAGTGATGAATGGTAACGATAGAGGAATATAATACATTAAGTGTTTTATAATTTATATTATAAATTTATAATACCGTATATGTTTATAAGGTTTTATAAATAAAGATTTAAGTAAATACCTCTTTTTGTCACAAATACGGTTTACATATTTTAAATGTTCTTCTACCCACATAAACATACATGCCCCCCTACTTTGCCGTTTTTCACTTTTCGTGGGTGGTTCTGGTCCCAATTAACTGCAAAAAAATACTGTACTTTGATATATTAAAAATAATATATAACTCAAAACATCCTGAAAAGAGGCTCGATCCACCTCCGCGTTGGGGGCCAACGCCAGCCCCGGCGGCGATGTACAACACCGGCCTGCACACAGACACATTTCGCATCCCCGACTTGCGTACGCGGATCTTTTGTTAGATTCTGAGAGAAGGATTACGTCGCTTCCCCCCCATCCATCCATCATCTACCGCTTTTCCGGGCCGGGTCGCGGGGGAAGTAGCTTCAACAGGGATACCCAGACTTCCCTTTCCCCAGGCACTTCTTCCAGCTCTTCCGGAGGGATCCCAGGTGTTCCCAAGCCAGCCAAGAAATATAGTCTCTCCAGCGTGTCCTGGGTCTTCCTCAGGGTCTCTTTCCGGTGGGACATGCCTGGAACACCTCACCAGGGAGGTGTCCAGGAGGCATCCGAATCAGATGCCCCAGCCACCTCATCTGGGTACTCTCAATGCGGAGAAGTAGCGGCTTGACATGGAGCCCCTCCCCGAGCTTCTCACCCTATCTCTAAGGGAGAGCCTGGACACCCTGCAGAGGAAACCTGTTCTTTCGGTCATGACCCACAGCTCATGCGCATAGGTGAGGGGAGGAACGTAGATTGACTGGTAAATTGAGAGCTTCACCTTTTGACTTAGCTCCCTCTTTACCATAACGGACCGATACAAAGTCCGCATCACTGCAGACACTGCACCAATCCGTCTGTCGATCTCCCGCTTCATTCTTCCCTAACTCGTGAACAAGACCCCAAGATACTTGAACTCCTCCACTTGGGGAAGAATCTCATCCCCGACTTGGAGAGGGCACGCCACCCTTTTCCGACTGAGGATCATAGTCTCGGATTTCGAGGTGCTGATTCTCATGCCAGTCGCTTCACGCTTGGCTGATCACGGCTTGATGAAGCCAACAGAACCACATCATCTGCAAAGAGCAGAGATGTGATGGTGAGGCCACCAAACCGGACACCTTCTACGCCTCAGCTGCGCCTAGAAATTCTGTCCATAAAAGTTATGACCAAAATCGGTGACAAAGGGCAGCCCTGGCGGAGTCCAACTCTCACTGGAAACGAGTCTGACTTATTGCCGGCAATGCGGACCAAACTCTGACAGCAGTCATACAGGGACAGAACAGCTCGTATCAGGGGATTCGTACGCCATACTCCCGAAGAACCCCCCACAGAACTCCCCGAGGGACATGGTCAAACGCCTTCCCCAAGTCCACAAAACACATGTAGACTGGTTGGGCGAACTCCCATGCACCCTCGAGGATCCTGCTACTGCTACTTCCCGATGGACCCTCCTCTCCAGTACCTCTGAGTAGACCTTACCAGAGAGACTGAGGAGTGTGATCCCTCTATAGTTGGAACACACCCTCCGGTCACCCTTCTTGAAAAGGGGGACCACCAACCCAGTCTGCACTGTCCCTGATGTCCACTCGAAGTTGCCTGTTTCAACCAGGACAGCCCCACAACATCCAGAGCCTTTAGGAACTCCAGGCGAATTTCATCCACTCCCGGGGCCCTGCCACCAAGGAGCTTTGAACCACATCAGTGAGCTCAACCCCAGATAGAAGAGCCCGCCTCAGAGCACCCAGACTCATCTTCCTCGCGGGAAGGCGTGTTGATGGAATTGAGAAGGTCTTCGAAGTATTCTCCCCACTGACTCACGACATCCCGAGTTGAGGTCAGTAGTGCCCCGTGCCCACTATACACAGTGTTGACGGTGCACTGCTTCCCCCTCCTGAGACACCGGACAGTGGACCAGAATTTCCTCGAAGCCATCCTGAAGTCGTTCTCCATGGCCTCACCGAATTCCTCCCGCTCCCGGGTGTTTGCCTCAGCGACTACCAAAGCCGCATTCCGCTTGGCTAGCCGATACCTATCAGCTGCCTCGGGAGTCCCACAGGCCAGAAATGCCTGATAGGACTCCTTCTTCAGTTTGACAGCATCCCTCACTGTTGGTGTCCTCCAACATGTTCATGGGTTGCCGCCGACCACCTTACGGCCTCAGCTCCGGTCGGCTGCCTCAGCAATGGAGGCGCGGAAAATCGTCCACTCGGATTCAATGTACCCCGCCTCCTCCGGGACGTGAGCAAAGTACTTTCGGAGGTGGGAGTTGAAATTCCTTCTGACAGGGGACTCTACCAGCCATTCCCCAGCAGACCAGCAGACCCTCACAATACGTTTGGGCCTGCCACGTCAGACTGGTATCGTCCCCCACCATCAGAGCCAACTCACCACCAGGTGGTGATCAGTTGACAGCTCCGCCCTTCTCTTCACCCGAGTGTCCAAGACATGCGGTCGCAAGTCCGATGACACGACCACAAAGTCGATCATCGAACTCCAACCTAAGGTGTCCTGGTGCCAAGTGGACATGTTGAACACCCTTTGTGTTTGTTATGGAAATCCGTGATAAGCACAGAAGTCCAATAACAGAACACCACTCAAGTTCTGAGTGGGGGGGGGGGGTCTTCCCAATCACACCCTTCCAGGTCTGACTGTCATTGCCCACGTGGCAATAAGTATACCCACACTTGCTTGGCGTCTCTCCCCGTGGGCAACTCCAGAGTGGAACAGAGTCCAACCCCTCTGTTGTTGTGATAGCCAGCGTGACAGTGTTGCTGAGTCGACGTAGATAATCGTGAGAAAGCGTTATAGCCGTAGGAAAACCGCCACCTCGGTCGGTCGTTGCCACAGATCTTCTGCCGTGAGCGTAGTAGGGTGCGCCAGGCAGTTGAACAGGTGCTGCGTGTCGTGTGGCATGCTGCCACAGTTTAGGCAGATGTCGGCAACTGTGTCATCGAGGCGGTGTTTGTCGCTGTTCAGCAGGCGACAGAAGCCCGAGCGCAGTTGGGCGAGGATGGAGCGTGCTTCCCAAGGCGGAGACCGTTTGTTGTCGTGAAGTGGAGGCGGGTAGCCCCAAAGGATAATGTTAAGCTTCTAGGCCAGGCTGGTGTTGGTGACAGCTGATGTGTGGAGTTCAGTAAGTCCGCGCTTGTATTGTTAGTTGTATAGCCATCCGTTGGTGCCGCCGAATTGGTTTATGTCTGTTTGCCAACGAGATATGGCGTAGATTTCAAGACGCTGTGGTTGGACACAACTGAGGCTTTTGGCTAACATTCAGAAAAAACAGGTAATCTCTCACAGGTACAATAGGTTGGTTCTTCTTCAACACAAAATCCGAGAGAGACATTCCCTGGTGGGAGATGAAAAAAACGATATACGCCAACATTCAGACTTGTCGTGAAAAAACGGACGGGACCATTCCGGATGATTACCTTTGGTAAAAAAACGTGAAATTTTATGTTTTAGGTGTCAGTGGCCCTTTAATGTGCTCAGTGCAGGCTTACACTACTTGGCTTTTGATTTTAACCTCAAGTGTCATCTACATATCTGTACCAGACTACTGATTTATCTGACTCATTCTATGTATTTAGGTTTGTATAACATATGTATAACCACTGTTATACTGCCATTATGCATGCATATTGCACAATTCCCCGCACTTCCCTAGGCTCCTCTGATCACTGCTCCTCTACTTAATACCTACATAAAGGCAAGTACCTAAGTGTGCGAAACCTTTGGCAAAATCAGTTAAAAAGTGGACCAACAAGGCAAAATTAGACCTTCAAAGCTGCTTTGACTCTACAGACTGGAGTGTCTTTGAAAATTTAGCGAGCAGCCTTGATTAATTCATGGATATTGTTACTGCGTGTGTCAGTTGCTGTGAGGAGTTGTTCGTCCCAACAAAAACTTTTCACACATTCAATAACAACAAGCCGTGGTTTACAGCAAGATTTAGGCAACACCGCCAGGCTAAGGAGTGTGTAATATAGAAAACATTTATTTTTGCTTAACACTAAACACTTTCAATAGGTGGCACGGTGGCGCAACTGGTTAGACCGGTTAACTCACACTTCTGAGGCTGGGCTTCAAATTCCGGCCCTGCCTGTGTTGAGTTTAGATGTTCTCTCCGTACCTGAGTGGGTTTTTTCCAGGCACTCCGGTTTCCTACCACATCCCCAAAAACATGCATTATTTGGGGACTCTAAATTGGCCTTAGGTGTGATTATGAGTGTGCCGGTTGTCTGTCTCTATGTGCCCTGGCAACCAGTTCACAGTGTACCCCACCTACTGCCTGATGATAGCTAGGATAGGCGCCAACACCATCGTGACCTTTGTGAGGATAAGTTGCACAGAAAATGAATGAACTAACTTTTATTACACTATATACTTGTAGCATAACACAATCTGATCAACTGTTGCATACTTTACTATATTACAGTATTTTAAATTGTATTTTACACTACAAAGGGTGGGGGAATTGTAATGTAGTATTTTTCTATGTATTGTTATACTCTATAGTGAGATAGCATAGTGCTACTAGAGTACAAAAGAAAGTGGATCCATGATTGGCTTTCAAATATATTCCAATATGGGAACATGATGGACAACTTGTAAGCACATCTGCCTCACAGTTCTGAGGACCTCAAATCCAGCCTTGCTTGTTTGCAGGTGGCATGGTTTCCATGTGCAAGTTCAGTTTAACTTGCCTCTCACGCAAAATCAACTGGGATAGGCTCCAGGATGCCTGTGACCCCAGTTAGGAGAAGCACAATGGAACATGGATGCCAAAATTTATTGCATATGATGAACATCGATGACAAGGTCATAAATGAGAACGAAAACATCTGTGTTGTTAATGACTGTTAAAAGCACAAATATTAAGATCTGAAAGGATAAGTGGCTGAGAATATGTATGATGTTTCAGTATTCAGTAGTTTTAGGAGTCTCGTCTCCTGCTGCTTTCTTTGTCAGTGTTTACTTTGACCTATTCATGTTGAGTGTTGTTTAAGCATTTTTTCACATCTGTGGGTGGTTCCCGCCGGCAGCGCTGGGAGGAAATGAAGCACTGCCACCTTGCTGGACATCCACAAAACCCATCCTCTGCCTCCTCTTCCTTTGCTCAGTCATCTGCAAACACACACACATGCATGCACACACACACACACCACACACACACACACACACACATGCGCACACACAAACAGTAGAACCATGGAAAATCTACTCATACTTATGTCTGTTACCACAAACAAAGATGGTTGATGGTCTGGAAAAAAAGTGTTCACTGCTGCCATTTGCATCCTTTTTGCAAAGTCCACCACCATCTGTACCTCAAAGTTCCTTTCCTGGATTACGTACTTACCCATCACTTCTTCATTGCCCGTTTCCTTCACCAAAGTGTCCATTACAATCTGAACCAATCACAACTCTCTCTCTGTCTGGGATTCTCAGAACTACTTCATTTAGTTCCATCCAGAATTTCTTTTCAACCAGAAATCACATCCTACCGTGGGGTATACCCGCTAATCACGATATACATAACACCTTCAATTTCAAATTTCATTTTCATCACTCGATCTGATACTGAGGTGTGCCGTAGGTGTGACAGAACAATTTAAGGTGGATGTGGGACTGCATCAGGAATCAGCTCTGAACACCTTCTTGATTGCTGTGGGAATGGTTACGCTGACAGATGAGGTTTGACTGGCCTGACCTCATCAGAGGGACAGCCAAAGTTGGATGTTTTGGATATAAGTTTCAAGAGAGCAGACTTTGATGGTTTGGACATGTCCAGAGGTGAGAGAGTCAGTAGATTGTTAGAAGGGTGCTTAGGATGGAGCTGCCAGGAAGTAGAGCGAGAGGAAGACCAAAGACAAGGTTGATGGATGTTGTGAGGGAAGACATGAGGGCAGTGGGTGTTAGAGAGGAAGATGCAGGAGATAGGTGCACATGGAAAAAGATGACATGCTGTGGCGAACCCTAACGGGACAAGCCGAAAGAAAAAGAAGAAACTCCTAAGTCAAGGTACCACTGAATTTAGTGAGTCTTATTTAGGTCCTCTGTGTACCTGTTCTTTGAGCTCTGTAAGTTGCGTGGTGAGCGTCAGCACCACTTTCATGGTGGAGTCAAGCTTGTCCTGCAGCATCCTCATCTCGTTCTGCTCACCGTCACTGTCGGTGACCACAAGCGACATGGCCTGCATCCGGGGGAACCAGTCCAGGTTGTTGTTCTGGAACACAGCAGGGGTTCAGAAAGGCACTCAGCATCCCAGGTGTGTGATGTATGTCTCATGTACCTTGATCATCATGGCAACATAGCTCTCAGGCCCTGTGTAGTCGGTCTTGTTCTTCTCACGCACTAGAACAATAAAGTACAAGTAGTTCCAGATGTTGTGTTCCAGCTTGATATGTTCCTCAAACGACACCGTCTTGTTGTCAAACTTGTCTCGCTCCAAACCTAGAAACACAAACCACTGCATCACCCACTGAAATGATTAAAGACGGATGGACGGACGGACGGACGGACAGACGGACAGACAGACAGACAGATAGACAGATACAATAGTTTTTGTCTTTTTACTCAAAACATTTCAAAAGGAATAGAAATGTCGTTCCCACCTCTTTAACGTTTGAAGTTTTAAATAGATTATTTATTTTTACTTGGCCGGTTTTCATGACAACTGTATAGCTGTACACCACACAGAGCTTTGAACAGTCATTTGTAAATTGGAGTTCATCAATCTATCTATCTGTCCATCTATCTATCCATCCATCTCAACCATATATACAGTGAAGAAAATAAGTATTTGAACACCCTGCTATATTCCAAGTTCTCCCACTTAGAAATCATGGAGGGGTCTGAAATTTTCATCCTAGGTGCATGTCCACTGTGAGAGAGATAATCTAAAAAGAAAAATCAACAAATCACAATGTATGATTTTTTTTCATGATTTATTTGTGTGATACAGCTGCAAATAAGTACTTAAACACCTCTCTATAAGCTGGAATTCTGACCCTTAAAGACCTTTTAGTCCACCTTTAAAGGACCACCTCCACTCCATGTATTATCCTGCATCAGATGCACCTGTGTGAGGTCGTGAGCTGCATAAAAAAAACCTGTCCATCCCATACAATCAGTAAGGATCTCTTTGTGGACTTCAGCTCTGCCCCCACGCTTCTCCAGCTCAACATCTCACCTGCCATCTGCCAGTGGATCTACAACTTCCTGACAGGTAGGACACAGCAGGTGAGACTGGGGGACACCACTACATCCACACACACTATCAGAACTGGGGCACCCCAAGGTTGTGTCCTCTCCCCTCTGTTCTTCTTGCACAATACAAATGGCTGCACCTCAAGGCACCCTAGTGTTAAACTCCTGAAGTCCGCAGATGACACCACGGTCGTTGGCCTCATCAAAGATGGTGATGAGGCTGCGTATCGACAGGAAGTGGTGAGACTGCAGCTTTGGTGTGGCCAACACAACCTGGTGTTGAAAACTCAAAAGACAGTAGAAATCATTGTGGACTTCAGGAAGCATCCTTCACCACAGCTGTCCCTCATGCTGTTCAACTGTCAACTTCAAGTTCTTGCGAATTATAGTCCCACAGGACATGAAGTGGGAGACAAACATCAACTCCATCCACAAAAAAGCCCAGCAAAGGATGTAGTTCTTTCAGGTTCTCAGGAAGCATGACCTGTCACAAGAGCTGCTGGGACAGTTCTACACAGCAGTCATCCAATAAGGACTGTGTACCTCGATCACAGCCTGGTTTAGGGCTGCACCAAAAAAGGACAAACTCAGACTGTAACGGACAATCAAAACTGCTGAACGGATTGTCAGCACCACTCTACCCACTATTGAAGACTTGCATGCAACGCGAACTAGGTCCACAGCAGGCATCAACCTTTTGGACCCTCCACACCCAAGCCAGCCTTTAAGGCTTACGCGCCACTGGAAAAAGGATCATGTTGGGCAGGATCCTTTCGGACCTTCCCCATCCTGGCCACCAGCTCTTCCAGCTTCTTCCGTCGGGTAGGCGCTACCAATCAATGCAAATCAAAACTATTAGGCATTCAAACTGTTTTTTTCCCCTCTTGGAATTAAGTCATTAACGTCTTGATCAGTGAACCTACTATTTTCTGTCTTGCGCCATTGTTGGGACACACTCTTACATCTTGTTGGTCCAGTCAGTCTTACTATTTTAAATATATACTGTAGGCTATTGCACGATTATCTGCTCCCTTTGCACCTTTGTCATTGCACTGGTCTATAACGGTGAACCGCAAACAGTTAAAGGCATTCTGTATAAGCTAAAGATTATGTGGGGCGTTGACGAACTCTACCTGCTCTAAATGTTAGAAAAGACTGCATCTGTGCACAACTGTGACCCTTATAAGGAATAGATTCCTATGAAATTAATGTCTATTGTTCATCGTTCTTGTTTGTTTATTCTTCTCAGTATTCAACATTAATGTCGTACCATGGCAGCACTGACTGCCAGAGACAAATTCCTTGTCTGTTGTTCCAGACTTAGCCATTAAATCTGATTCTGATTCTCCTCTCTCTAACATTGTCTCCAAAACATCTAACTTTGGTTGTCCCTCTAATGAGGTAATTTCTAATCCTATCCAACCTGCTCACTCCTAGAGAGAACGTCAACATCTTCATTTCTGCCACCTCCAACTCTGCTTCCTGTCTATTCAGTGCCACGGTCTTTCATCCGTATATCATGGCTGCCTAACTACTGTTTTATAAACTTTGCCCTTCATCCGAGCAGAGACTCTTAGGTCACAAAACACACCAGAAACCTTATGACAGCTGTTCCAACCTGTTTGGATCCGTTCCTTCATTTCCTAACCACACTCACCATTGCTCTGGATTGTTGACCCCAAGTATTTGAAGTCCTCCACCCTCCATATTTCCTCTCCCTGTAGCCTCATTCTTCCCATTCCACCTCTCTCATTCACACACATATATTTTGTTTTACTTCACATAATCTTCATTCCTCTCCTTTCCATTGCATGTCTCAATTTTTCTAATTATTCCTCCAACCTGCTCTCTGGTTTCACTGCAGATCACGGTGTCATGTGCGAAAATCATGGTCCAAGGGGATTCCAGTCTAACATCATCTATCAGCCTATCCATTAATACAGCAAACAGGAAGGGGCTGAGAGCTTATGCAGTACCACCTCCACCTTATATTTTTCTGTCACACCTATGGCACACCTCACCACTGTTCTGCTGCCCTCATACATGTCCTGTCCTATTTTTACATATTTTTCCACCACAACAGATTTACGCATGCAGTACCACAATTCCACTCTAGGTAGTCTGTCATAGGCTTTCTCTAGATCCAAAAAGACGCAATGGAGCTCCTTCTGACCTTCTCTGTGCTTTTCCACTAGCATCCTCAAGGCAAGAAATGCATATGTGGTATTCTTTCTAGGCATGAAACTGTTGCTTGCTTAGTGCCTTAATTTTCCCTTAATAACCATTGTTACTTCCTGGTCCATCACAATTCCCTCTTCTACTCTAATTTTCTTCATTCATCGACTTCTCAACTTATTCCTTCCGTCTGTGTAGAACACGACTGACACCATTCAACACATTTCCATGTCTGTCCTTTATCACCCACATCTTTCCCATTGAGATACATCTGCCTGGGCAACCTGTAGAGATCTTTTTCTCATTCTTTGGTGTCCAATCTGGTGTATAAAGTGAAGAAAAAACTATTTGAACATCCTACAATATTGCAAGTTGTCCCACTTAGAAATCATGGAGGGGTCTGAAATTTTCATCGTAGGTTCATGTCCACTGTGAAAAATGAAAAATCATGAAATCACAATGTATGATTTTTTTAACGATTTATTTGTGTGATACAGCAGCAAATAAGTATTTGAACACCCGAGAGAACCAATGTTAATATTTGGTACAGTAGCCTTTGTTTGTAATTACAGAGGTCAAAGGTTTCCCTGTAGTTGTTCACCAGGTTTGAACACACTCCAGGAGGGAATTTGGCCAGCTCCTCCACACAGATCTTCTCCAGATCAGACAGGTTTCTGGACTGTCGCTGAGAAACACAGTTTCAGCTCCTTCCAAAGATTTTCTATTGGGTTTAGGTCTGGAGACTGGCTAGGCCACGCCAGAACCTTGATATGCTTCTGACGGAGCCACTTCTTGGTTTTCCTGGCTGTGTGCTTCGGGTCATTGTCATGTTGATAGACCCAGCCATGACCCATCTTCAATGCTCTGACTGAGCCAAAGAGGTTGTTCCCCAAAATCTCACAATACATGGCCGCGATCATCCTCTTCTTAATACAGTGCAGTCGTCCTGTCCCATGTGCAGAAAAACACCCCAAAAGCATGATGCTTCACAGTAGGTATGGTGATTTTGGGATGGACCTCATCATTCGTCTTCCTCCAAACACGGTTAGTGGAATTATGACCAAAAAGTTCAATTTTGGTCTCATCTGCCCACAAATCTTTCTCCCACGACTCCTCTGCATCATCCAAAGGGTCTTTGGAAAACTTAAGACGGGCCTTGACATGTGCATGATTTCAAACCATAACGTCTTAGTGTATTTCCTACAGTCACCGTGGAAACTGTCGTCCCAGCTCTTTTCAGGTTATTGACCAAGTCCTGTTGTGTGGTCCTAGGCTGATTCCTCACCTTTCGAAGGATCATTGAGACCCCACAAGGTCATATCTTGCATGGGGCTCCACTCCGATTGAGATTGACTGTCATATTTAGCTTGTTCCATTTTCTTATGATTGCTCCAACAGTGGACCTTTTTTCACTAAGCTGGTTGGGAATTTCTCCGTAGCCCTTTCCAGCCGTGTGGAGTTGTACAATTTTGTCTCTGGTGTCTTTCGAGAGATCATTGGTCTTGGCCACATTACAAGTTCGAGTCGTACTGATTGTATGGGGTAGACACCTGTCTTTATGCAGCTAATGACCTCACATAGGTGCATCTGATTAAAGATAATAGATGGAATGGAGGTGGACTTTTAAAGGTGGACTAACAGGCCTTTGAGGGTCAGAATTCTAGCTGATAAACAGGTGTTCACATACTTATTTGCAGCTGTATCATGTAAATAAAGCATAGAAAAAAATCATACATTGTGATTTCTGGATTTTTCTTTTTAGATTATTTCTCTCACAGTGGACATGCACCTGTCTTACAGCCATGCTGCCCTGAGAACACCGTCAGCTCTCGGAAGCTAAGCGGGTTTGGCCCTGGTTAGTACTTGGATGGGAGACCGCCTGGGATTACCATGTGCTGTAAGATTCTCTCCCCGGCTAGACGCAGAGGGGTTGCGTCAGGAAGTGCACCAGGCGTAACACTGTGCCAAACGGGACAAGCGAAAGGAAAAGAAGAAGAAGACAGGGGACATGCACCTACGATGAAAATTTCAGATGTCTCCATGATTTTTAAGTGGGAGAACTTGCAATATAGCAGGGTGTTCTAATTATTATTTTCTTCACTGGATGTTGTCATAAGCTTCTTGTTTCGTCTTCGCCACCTCTACCTTTGCACTATGTCGCATCTCAATGTATTCCTTTCGCTTCTCCTCAGTCCTCTCAGTGTCCCACTTCTTTGCTCGCCTATTTCCTGTATTTTGAGGTTTCACCACGAAGGCTTCGATTCCTCTTTGCTACCAGAAGACACCCCAAGTACTCTCCTGCCTGTCTCTCTGATCACCTTGGCTGTAGTAGTCCAATCTTCTGGGAGCTCCTCCTGTCCATTGAGAGCCTGTCTCACCACTTTCCGGAAGGCCGCACAACATTCTTCCTTTCTCATCTTCCACCACATGGTTCTCTGCTCTATGTTTGTCTTCTTAATCTTCCTCTCCATGACCAGGGATCCTACACACCCCCATCCTATGTGTCAATCTCCACTGTCCCCTACCACTGCCTTACAGTTAGTAGCCTTCTTCAGATTACATCGTCTGAGCAAAATATAATCCACCAGCGTGCTTCTACCTCCATTTTTTTTGGTCATCCCATGTTCCTGTCTCTTCTGGAAACAAAGCTTAACTATTGCCATTTCCGCTCTTTTTGCACAGTCCACCACCATCTGCTGCTCAAAGTTCCTTTCCTGGCTGTTATACATACCCATCACTTCTTCATCACCCCTGTTTTTTTTACCAGTTTGGAATTGTTTTGATGAACACTCATCTTTGTTTTGCAAAGTTTTAAGATGGATGCCCTCTCTGATGTCACCCTCTGCATTTAGCCGGGCTTGGGACTAGCCTACAGATTGCAGTGGCTTGTACCCCCATAAGGCTTACTTTTTTTGCTTCATAAATACCACCATTTAAAAACAGCTTGCTAACATTTGTCTGAAATATTTGTATTTTTTTGATACTCTCAATTCAGTGGGAAAATGATTTAAAAATATCTGTATTTCATTTATATTATTTCGATGATTGTGTATTGATATTTTTATATACATCCATCCATCCATCCATCCTCCATCCATCCATCCATCCATCCATCCATCCATCCATCCATTTTCTACCACTTCTCCGGGTCGGGTCGCAGGGGAAGTAGCTTCAGCAGGAATACCCAGACTTCCCTTTCCCTAGCCACCTCTTCCAGTTCTTCCGGAGGGATCCCGAAGCGTTCCCAGGCCAGCCCAGTGTGTCCTGGATCATCCCCGGGGTCTTTTTCCGGTGGAACATATCCTTGAACATCCGGCTCAGATACCTCAGCCACCTCATTTGTCTCCTCTCAATGGGGAGGAGCAGCGGTTTGACACTCAGCCCATCCTGGATGACCGAACTTCTCACCCTATCTCTAAAGGAGAGCCCGTACACCCTGTGGAGGAAACTCATTTTGGCTGGTTGTATCTGGGATCTTTTTCTTTCGGTCATGACTCACATCTCGTGCCTATAGGTGAGGGTAGAAACATAGATCGACTGCTAAATTGAGAGCTTCATGTTTTGATCTAGCTCCCACTTGATGAGAATGGACTGATACAAAGTCCGCATCACTGCACACACTCCGATACACCTGTCGATTTCCCGCGCCATTCTTCCCTCAATTGTGAACAAGACCCCAAGATACTTGAACTCCTCCACTTGGGGAAGGATCTCATCCCTGACCCGTAGAGGGTACAGCGCCCTTTCTGGATTGAGGATCATGGTCTTAGATTTGGAGGTGCTGATTCTCATCTCAGCTGCTTAACAGTCAGGTGCGAACCGCTCCAGTGAATGCTGTCTAAAATTCGTGTGCATCAAACACTTTTACTTTTGAGTGAAATCACTCACATTTGAAAATGTACGGGTGTGGTCAGTCATGCTCGCAGATATAAAGTTACAGGTGTGGTCCACCAGTCATACCCGCAGATAAAGTTGCGGGTGTGATTCGGGATGGAATCTCAAGACCTAAATAATTTACTGGATTAATATAACATAACTGGAAATTAAAAATAAAATGAACAAATACATAACTAAAATAGAAAAAAAAATTCAAACTCAGAAATGATTATTTCCAATTTCAACTGATATGAGTAGAACATAATTTAAAATGGTATTTAAAGTTTTTCAACAAAAAAAATTCTTGATCTAACCAACTTTATCTGAAGAAAAGTTAAATGCACTGGCCTGTCAAGGGATAAACACTAACGGTCTATTCGCGCAATGTTTTGAAAATGCTGAAAGTTTAGTTCAACATATTCAGCATTAGTGGCAACCAGCTCGCGATACATTGTAACAAACATTCCTGCCGGCAATCGTGATGTACTTTTATAATCTAGAGTAATTTATGGCGGTATCTATTCTCAATCCATTGATTAAAGATAGGAGTAGATGATCTATATCTTCCTAAACCATGTAGAGGGGGAAAGTTTTCAACTTCAAGATGACGCGTACCACGGGGAAAATGACCGTTCACATTTAGATATATGGACTGACTGACCTTAGAACAAGTCAAAGTAAATCACAATCTCATACTTATAGTTAGATACTGAAACATTACATGTGATATATATATTTTCAATGTAACTCAGGAGTGCCCAGATTTTTTCCTCCCCAAGATCTGCTGTTTAACAGCCAGCCTCTCACGATCAACCGGCGGGGCGGGTGGGGAAGTCACGCGTGCATCGCCGCAACTACCATAAATAGGAGGCTGGCTTGCTTGAAGCAATGAGGGGGATGAGAGTCTCACAGAATGTTTTTTTTTTTTTTGGACAAGCTGTCAGACGATCAACCAAAACTGCCTCGCGATAGACGCATTGAGCACCCCTGGTGTAACTGAATTTCCTTTGATGTGGCTCATTATGTTGATGACTTTCAATGGAAAATGTGCTCGCAGTACGTGAAACAGCTCGGAAAATGTGCCTTTGGCATCACATCCAAACATGCTCAGTACGGTTAACGGGTGGTTACCGATTGTTTTGGAGCAGGCTTGTTTAGTTAACATTTATAAAATAAACATTAATGTCAAGACTACACAAAATAAGCGACGTCTTTCAATGTCTATTTTTTCTACTCGTAACAAATTTTACGCGCATGATTTTTCGTGCTCGACTGTGCATATTTGTGAGCGCGATGGCAAATCAGAGTGACTGTGAGTGGGAGGTGAATCTCAAAATATGGTACACCTTTACTTATCTATAAATGTGTTGTATGACTTCATGTACAGTTGCCAAAATACAGACATAACAGGCCGAGTGTATACATGATGAATCTGATGAATATGATTAGATGTACGGAGTGGACTGACAGCAGATGAAACAGGTGGTCTTCAGGATCTCCTCTTTCTTCTGCTTCTCACTCCTCAGGTCAGCAAAGGTATCGATGATGACACCGAAGATGAGGTTGAGGACAATGATGATGACAATGAAGTAGAACAATAAGTCATACACCACACGGGCAGGAAACAGGGGCTCCTGCACACACACGCAGGGACATATGTGGATCAATCAGACATCAGACATATCAGACCTAATTCAGGATTTCTGCTCTTCCTGATTACAGAAAACCTCACACACACACCATGGGAAAACTCTGATACACAGACATGTGGTTCACATGGTCACCACTGAAATGCGAAAGCATTCACAACAAAAACAATTTTATATTCACGACCAAACTGCTCTCAAGTCACTATTGAAACACTCATACACAATATAGAATAATCGCACACACACCAGTGAATATGAGAACATTTCAGTATTATGTGTGAGGGGATTTAATTTACAACGGAAGAGGTTCGACCAAAACTGAATCTTCTTCTTTTCCTTTTGGCTTGTCCTGTTAAGGGTCGCCACAGTGTGTCAACTTTTTCTATCTAAGCCTATCTCCTGCATCTTCCTTTCTAACACTATCTAACAACAATCGAAATCTGCTCTCTCTAACCTTGTCTCCAAAACATGCAACTTTGGCTGTCCCTCTAATGAGCTCATTTCGAATCCAATCCAACCTGCTCACTCCGAGCAAGAACCTCAACTTCTTAATTTCTGCCACCTCCAATTCTGCTTCCTGTTCTCTCTTCAGTGCCACCATCTCTAATCCGTACAACATGTCCGGCCTCACCACTGTTTTATAAACTTTGCCCATCATAGCATAAACTCTTCTGTCTCGGAACACAATAGACACCTTCCGCCAGCTGTTCCAACCTGCTTGGACCTGTTTCCCCACTTCCTTACCACACTCACCATTGCTCTGGATTGTTGACCGCAGGTATTTGAAGTCGTCCACCCTCACTATCGCTTTTCCTTGGAGCCTCAGTCTTACCCCTCGAACCCTCTCACTCACGCACAAATATTCTGTTTTACTTCAGCTAATCTTCCTTCCTCTCCTTTCCAGTGCATTCCGTCATCGTTCCAATTGTTCCTCCACCTGCTCCCTGCTTTCACTGCATATCACAATATCATCTGCAAATATCATAGTCCAAGGAGATTCCATTCTAACATCTGTTAGCCTATCCATTACCACAGCAGAGGAAGGTGCTCAGACCTCATCCTTGATGCAACCCCACCTCCAAGTTAAATTCTTCTGTCACACCTATGGCACACCTCCCCACTGTTCTGCTACCCTCATACATGTCATGTACTATTCTAACATATTTCTCTGCCACACTAGACTTAGACTTGCACTTGCAGTACCACACTTCTTCCCTTGGTACTCTGTCATGGCCTTTTTCTAGATCCACAAATACAATGTAGCTCTTTCTGACCTTCTCTGTACTTTTCAACAAGCATCCTCAAGGCAAATAATGCATCTGTGGTACTCTTTCTAGGCACTAAACCACACTGTTGCTCGCAGATACTTACTTCCGTCCTGAGTCTAGCCTCCACTAGCCTCTGCACATCGCCTTTGTTCTTAAAATTGGGAACTAGCACACTTTCCCTCCATTTTTCGTGAATCTTCTTACCCACTCGTATTCTGTTGAGTAAGTTGGTCAAAATCTCCACAGCCACCTCTCCATATTGCTTCCATACCTCCACAGGTATGTCATCAGGACCAACTTCCTTTCCATTTTTCATCTTCTTTAGTGCCTTTCTAATTTCCCCCTTACTAATCATTGCCACTTCCTGGTCCTTCACACTTACCTCTTCTACTCGTCCTTCTCTATCATTTTCTTCATTCACCACCTTCTGCCATTTGCATGCTTTTTGCAAAGTCCACCACCATTTGTCGCTCAAAGTTCCTTTCTTGAGTGGTATCCATACCCATCACTTCTTCATCACCCCTGTTTCCTTTACCAAATGTCCATTACAATCCGCACCAATGACAACACTCTCTGTGTCTGGGATGCTCTGAACTACTTCATCTTTCCAGAATTTCTCTTCAAACTCTAGGTCACATCCTACCTGTGGGGCATAGCTGCTAATCACATTATACAGAACACAGATCAAAGGCCGTATATTCAATTGTAGGGCTCTGTGCATTCCTCTTTTGCTTCCGCTGACAAATCTGCTTCTTTGTCTTTGTCTTCGACCCAGAGTAGCTGAATTTCGACTGACGCCCTGCAGGTTAACAGTCCCAAGGTTGGGTGTTGTTTACCCGGGCCATAACTGATCCGGTCTGGGATTCTTTAGATGAATGTTCATATTTGTTTGGCAAAGTTTTAAGGTGGATGCCCATCCTGACACAACCCTCTGCATTTATCTGGGCTTGGGAACAGCCTCCAGACTGCAGTGGCTTGTACCTCCATAGGGTTGCATTCAGAGATAGTCTTCTGAAAAGCTCTTTAAAATACCAAAGATCCTGCTCCCTTACAATAGCCATAAATCCCCATGATGATAGAATATAAATAATATGCTATATTTGTCTTTATTTATAGGAACAATTTAGCTCTTCAGGAAGTATTCAATCTGATTAAAATATTTTTATAAATATCAGATTACCAAATATACAGGACAAAATCAACAGTACTCCCAATAACAGCAACCTCATGAAATCCTACAGACCACATCCCTGATTACCCCATTTCTGCATGAATATTTAGATAAAAACAAATAAGACAAAATGAAAATGAAAACAATTTACTAATTAAAAAAAATACATTTTATATATACAGTGGTGGTGGTACAGTGACACAGCCGTAAAAGTGTTGGCTTCACAGGTCTGAGGACCTGGATTCAAATACCAGTGCCGCCTGTGTGGAGTTTGCATCTTCTCCCCATGCCTGCATGTATTTTCTCCGGGCACTCCGGTTTCCTCCCACATCCCAAAAACATGCAACATTAGTTGGACACTCTAAATTGCCCCTTGGTGTGATTGTGAGTGCGGCTGTTGTCTGTCTCCATGTGCCGTACAATTGGCTGGCAACCAGTTCAGGGTGTACCCTGCTTCCTGCTTGTTGACAGCTTGGATAGGCTCCAGCACTCCCGCAACACTACTGAGGATAAGCGGCTAAGAAAATGGATGGATGGATATACAGTAGTACCTTGACATACAAGTACTGTAACTTTACATACAAGTTTCCTGAGACATGACCTGCGGCTGGGATAATTTTTTGATTTGTCTTCCTAGGATTTGACGGACAAATGACTCGTGGTAGATGGCACTGCGATCGTTAAGATACTGAAACACATAGGTTCCGATCAGCTCTCCGAGGTTCACTCTGTTTTTCCAAGTGTGCACCTCACATCTTTGTGCAGATGTGCTCATGTTTTGTTATTTTGGATTTATCACAAGTGGATTTTCAACCATTTTCAATGATTGAAATGAATGATTTCATGATTGCTTGCCTCGTGTACCTTACACTGCCCCTCCACTCTTAAAGGGGTATACTGATAGTTACAGATAATACAATATATGCGATTTACAAGCAGAAGGAATCTATTAAGTCGATGACGCCAACCAAGGGGGCGACAATTATTTTAAAGCTACAGAGCAGAGGAGGAGCTGACGATGGAGGAATTAAAGGAGCAACAGATGCAGCAGCAGCATAATATTTGCAGAGTAAGCGTTCTGACAAGGAGACAGTGGTGGAGATCATCTCTACCACCAAGATAAAGGAAGTGCTTGCAATGTGGGAGAAAGTTTCAGACTTTGTGAGGAAGAAAAATGCAGAAAAAACTCATCGTGCATTGGTGCTATGTAATGACACGTGCCTTACACATGTCAGAAATAAACCTCCATGGACAGGTGTTTTTTTTAAATGGCTGTTTGTTGACACAGAAGGATGTTTTGGAAAAAAGGCAAAAAATGTGCAAGAGAAAAGACCTGAAGATAATTCGGCAAATCTGAAAAAAATGTACAGTAGCAATTAAGTTCATTTATTACGTGTACAAGTAGCAGTAAGAGTGTAGCTTAGTGAAGTGATACAAATCAAGTTCAGCAAAAGTGAAAGAAAAACAAACTTGCTGCAATTAAGTAAAGAGATAGTGCAAAGAAGAGAGTGAGCAAAAGTGACAGAGAAACAACATCCCCCACAAACATCATCCATCAGCCTTCTCTACCATCCACCTCCACCAAAAGTCATCTCATCTCCAAGGTAAGTACACTTAACAAAAGCATTTCCTTTTTTGCCCCTATTTTATACAATATTATTTATATTGGTGAGCTGATTGGCTGCGTATCATCGAAACCTCACCCAGCAATTTCCGTCCCACCTTTTCATTTGTCCTTCCTTTTCACCATTTTCACCATTGCGATAACCTCTCCTCTTCATAATGTCGCCGAAGCGCTGTGCTGATCCTTCCTCCAAAGTGCTCAAGAGAAAGAGGAAGATGATGACGATAAGCAAGAAAGTAAAACTTTTGGATCAGATCAAAGATGGCAGAAGTTACGCTTTTGTGGCGGCCCATTATGGTGTGAATGAATCCCCAGTGTGCTACACAAAGAACGATATGGCAAACATTCATAAAACCGCTTCAATAACTTTTAATAATGAAGCGAAATGTGTGGTGACTCCAGGAAATAATAGGATTGTTCGATTGGAAGGTGCGTTAGCTTTTTGGATAGCGGATTGCAGAAAAAAAGGCCTGGTGCAGATGAAGAAGCTGAAGAAAGTGCTGACAAACCTCAAGCCAGCACAAGTGCTGCAAGTAGCAATTCACCCCCATGAGGACGAGGCTTTTTGGTAAGCAAATGTTGGTTTGAAACATTTCAAAAGCGTTACAGCCTCAGAAGCGTGCCTCTCTACGGCGAGATGTTGCTCGTCACTATGTGAAGGAAGAATTTGCACAAGACTTTGACAACAATATAGTTTGAGCTGTCGAGTTTAGCAATTGAGTTGACGGCGTTATGTCCTTGTATAGGGGAATTTTAAAGAAGAAAAAACAGACAACTCCCCATCACCATTTTTTCCTCAAAGAGAAACACATCAGTTACACCGTCAGCACCTCCAGCAGAAGATTCTCCAAATGAAGAATGTTAATAACGTATGCGCTGCAATAAAAATGTTACTGTGGAGCACAAAGTTTTAATAAATTGTCATGAGTCAGACTGGACCACGGCCAAGAGGGGCGTGGCCACTCCCCTGGCTGGTGACATTTTTCACCGCTCTCAACTGTTTAACATTGGGACTGTAATTAGATGTTGTATTCAAGATGGAGTTTTGTCACTGGCATTTGCCAGATCATTGCTTAATGTCTCATTCCCACACTCTCGCAATCCTGTTCCTGATCTCCCGTGTACCGATCCCTGCCTGCCCGCTGACCTGCCTTCTATGGCTGACGTCCTGGTTACTGCTGCTCCTGTTGACTGTCTGCCTAATCCCTGACCTTGGAACGAATAAATACTTTTTCTCCGGAGTCCTGCATTTGGGTGCTGCCCCGCATGGGTCGTGACATAAATAAGATTTAACTAGACACTTATACTGTTGAAAATGTTTGTCTCAAATGGACATTGAAATTAGATCCTTACAAAGACGGAAGACAGAAAAAGTCTTTAAAATTTTAATAATATATGTTAGCTTTTCTTTCAGAATAGTGCCTGTGACATGGCAGTAACACAGCAGCAATATGGTATGAACACAGCACGAACAGGGCTGGTTAAAAAAACATACTGGTAAAAGTGAACTGAATGACAAGAGTTGTCTGTGTCCTGATGGAAAGACTTTTTCGTTTCATAAATCTAAGACACCATGACGGTCCTTCTTTAAAATCCTGAATTTCTATTGGGTGGCAATTGTTTTTGGTTTCAGTCGGATCTGCACAGTGGAAACACCTCGGCCATCTGCTCTCTGTGTTCCCCCAGTCTTCAAGAATGTTTTCCAGTTCGGGCCACCTGCTTTTATTAACCCAGCGATTCATAAATGGCAAGTTTACGTGGAGCAGCTCTGTTTCCTTCTTTATTGGCCAGCTCAATTGCTTTTAAAGGAAGAATCTCCCCAAAATTAATATCTACAATAAACCCTCCAATGTGAAGTAATATTATTATTAGATATATTTTGGACATTAATTTAATAAAAATGAAAATAAAGAATATTTTTTAAATCCAAGCAAAATCTGGAAGTGTGCCAGCTTTCACAGCCAAACGCGGAAGAAACATCCGTGACTCCACCCCTGACGTCGCCGGTGGTTGGCATTACAGACCATTCGTTTTTTTTCACAAAAATCGTCCACAAAATGCCAGATAGTGGACGTTCTCCGTTCGGTGAAACGTATCCACGAGCAATGGGGCGTCAGAACAGGAAGCACTGTAGGCATGGCAAACGCTGATTGGCTGTCAGTTTTCCAGCCCGGCTCATTGGAATGTCTGAGCGAGAGAGGAATTTCGATAATACGTTTCCAATTTAGAGATGTTTCTTGGAGAAATCTATGGATAACTCTGGCATCAAAAGAAACACAAAGTATTTAATCACTTTATTTGCATCTTATACTCACAAGGGTCATGGGGAGTGCTGGAGCCTATCAAAGCTCTCTACGGGCAGGAGGCGGGATACACCATGAACTGGTTGCCAGCCAATCGCATGGGACATAGAGACACACAGCAGTCGCACTCACAAACACACTTAAAGGCAATTTAGAATCTCTAATTAATACATGTTTCGGGGATGTGGGAGGAAACCGGAGGGCCCATAGAAAACCCATGCAGGCATGGGGAAAACATGCAAGCTCCATACAGGTGGGGCTGGGATTTCAACCCGTGAGGCCAACGCCACCAAATAGCAGTTGATTGATTGAATGATACAATGTAAATGCACTTAGATACACAGAGATACATTTCACGAACAGGAAGTGGGTGGTGGGTTGCGGGTAACACAAGCAGAGGAAGCGCCTACATTCTTGGAGGGCTGGCGTAAGACATCACCCACACCACCGCCGTTTCTCAGGCCATGATTCAGAACAGTTACGATACACATCAACAGCGTGTCACAGGCACGCTCACTGTTCGAGTCATCTGCGGGGAAAAAAAAACAAAATGAGAACCCCTTCCTGTGTCAAACGCGTACACGAATTCTAAAGCGCCTTCAAAGTCAAACAATATAGGTTCTGTACATACATACAGACACACGTGCGCACATGCATGCACACACACACACTATGGGAATAGGAAATTTTACATGAAGTCATGTGAGGTAACCGATTACCTATAAACCAAATGTTAATACTTGGTACTTGCTGTTTTAGTTCCATTATACAGTCGTTGGCAACAAAATTGTGTGTGTATTTTGTGCAGACGATATAAACTGAAGGAGGTTACTGACTGTAAAGTAGTGGTAGAGGAGAGTGTAACTCAACAGCATAGGATGGTGTTGTGTAGGATGACAGACTTGGCTGGTGGGGAGGAAGATTAAGAAGACAAAGGTAGGGCAGAGAACCATATGGTGGAAGCTGAAAAAGAAAAATGTGCGGTCTTTCGGAAAGAGGTGGACAGGAGGAGCTCCCAGAAGACTACAACTGCCAAGGTGGTCAGAGAGACTGGCAGGAGAGTACTTGGGGTGTCTTCTGGTAGGAAAGGGGAGAAGGAGACTTGGTGGTGGAAGCCCTAAATATAGAAAGTCATACAAGGAAAGAGATTAGCGAAGAAGAAGTGGGACACCGAGAGGACTGAGGAGAGGCGAAAGGAATACATTGAGATGTGAAAATGGGCAAAGGTAGAGGTGGCGACGGCTAAACAAGAGGCATATGATGACATGTACACCAGGTTGGACATGAAAGGAGAAAAGGATCCCTCCACATTGACCAGACAGAGGGGATAGAGATGTAAAGGATGTGCAGAGGGTAAGGGTGATTAAGGATAGTGATGGAAATGTGGTAGTGTGCTAAATAGATGGAAGGTATACTTTGAGAAGTTGATGAATGAAGAAAATGAGAGAGAAGGAAGAGTAGAAGATGCAAGTATAAAGGACCAGGAAGTGGCATTGATTGGTAAGAGGGAGGATAAAAAGGCACTGAACAGAATGAAAAATGGAAAGACAGTTGGTCCTGATGGCATACAAATGGAGGTATGGAAGCAATTTGGAGAGGTGGGTGTGGAGTTTTTGACCAACTTACTCAACAGAATACTAGCAGGAGAGAAGATGGCAGAAGAATGGCGGAAAAGTGTCCTAGTCCCCATTTTTAAGAACAAAGGCGATGTTCGTAGCTGTGGAAACTATAGAGGAATAAAGATGATGAGACACACAATGAAGTTATGGGAAAGAGTAGTGGAGGCTAGACTCAGGACAGAAGTAAGTATCTGCGAGCAACAGTATGGTTTCATGCCTAGAAAGAGTACCACAGATGCATTATTTGCCTTGAGGATGCTTGTGGAAAAGTACAGAGAAGGTCAGAAGGAGCTCCATTGTCTCTTTGTAGACCGAGAGAAAGCCTAGGATAGAGTACCAAGAGAGGAACTGTGGTACTACATGCGGAAGTCTGGTGAGGCGAAGAAATATGTTAGAATAGTACAGGACATGTATGAGGGCAGCAGTACAACGGTGAGGTGTGCCGTTGGTGTGTCAGAAGAATTTAAAGTGGAGGTGGGACTGCATCAGAGATCCGCGCTGAGCCCTTTCCAGTTTGCGGTAGTAATGGACAGGCTGACATATGAGGTTAGACTGGAAACCCCTTGGACTATGATGTCCGCAGATGATATTGTGATCTGGAGTGAAAGCAGGGAACAGGCAGAGGAACAATTAAAAAGATGGAGGCACACACTGGAAAGGAGAGGAATGAAGATTAGCGGAAGTAAAACAGAATATATGTGCATGTGAGGGGCGGAGGAGGAGTGAAACTCCAGGGAGAAGAGATAGCAAGGATGGATGACTTCAAATACTTGGTGTCATCAATACAGACCAATGGAGAGTGTGGTAAAGAAGTGAAGAAATGGGTCCAAGCGGCGTGGAACAGTTGGCGGAAGGTGTCTGGTGTTCTATGCGACAGAGGAGTCTCCGCTAGGATGAAGGGCAAAGTTTATAAAACAGTGGTGAGGCCGGCAATGATGTACGGATTAGAGATGGTGGCACTGAAGAAGAAACAGGAAGCAGAACTGGAGGTAGCAGAAATGAAGATGTTGAGGTTCTCCCTTGGAGTGAACAGGTTGGATAGGATTAGAAATTAGCTCATTAGAGGCACAGTCAAAGTTGGATGTTTTGGAGACAAGGTTTAAGAGAGCAGACTTCGATGGTTTGGACATGTTTAGAAGCGGGAGAGTGAGTAAATTGGTAGAAGGGTGCTGAGGATGGAGCTGCCAGGCAAAAGAGCGAGAGGAAGACTAAAGAGAACGTTGTTGGATGTTGTGAAGGAAGACATGAGGTCAGCTGGTGTTAAAGAGTAAAATGCAGGATAGGCCGAGATGGAAAAAGATGACACTCTGTGGCCACCCCTAATGTGACAAGCTGAAAGGAAAAGTGTATTACGGTAATGTGCACCGCCAACCTGAGATTCCTGACCTGCTCGAGGGAGTTTACCATTTCATGACTGTCAGAAATAGCTGCACATTAATTATTTATTTAAGACAGTAATACGTGTTATCAATAGTATGAATAAAATGTTATTCCATTATTGAGCATTTATTTCAATTGGATGAAGAATTCTGTTCTGGCAATTACAGGGACCAGGATAAGCCTGTCCTGTGGCCTGTCCCGAGATACAGTGAAGAAAATAACCCTAATGAACTGGGGCCTCCTGTCGGAAACCACTTTAGTGGGAAGACCATGCAACCTGAATATGTTATTTACAGTGAAGAAAATAAGTATTTGAACACCTTACTATATTGCAAGTTCTCCCACTTGGAAATTATGGAGGGGTCTGAAATTTTCATTGTAGGTGCATGTCCACTGTGAGAGATAATCTAAAAATAAAAATCCACAAATCACAATGTATGATTTTTTTCAATGCTTTATTTGCATGATACAGCTGCAAATAAGTATTTGAACACCTGTTAGTCCACCTTTAAAAGTCCACCTCCAGTCCATGTATTATCCTTAATCAGATGCACCTGTGTGAGGTCATTAGCTGCATAAAGACACCCGTCTACCCCATACAATCAGTCCAAATCAAACTTGTAATGTGGCCAAGACCAAAGAGCTCTCCAAAGACACCAGAGACAAAATTGTACAAGCTAAATATGACGGTCAATCTCAATCGGAGTGGAGCCCCATGCAAGATATCAACTCGTGGGGTCTCAATGATCCTTAGAAAGGTGAGGAATCAGCCCAGGACTACACGACAGGACATGGTCAATGACCTGAAACGACCTGGGACCACCGTTTCCAAGGTTGGTAATACACTAAGACATGGTTTAAAATCATGCATGCCACGGAAGGTTCACTGCTTCAACCAGCACATGTCAAGGCCCGTCTTAAGTTTGTCAATGACCATTTGGACGATACAGATGAGTCATCAGAGAGTGTTTTGTGGTCAAATGAGACAAAAATGAAACTTTTTGGTCATAATTCCACTCATCGTGTTTGGAGGAAGACGAATGATGAGTTCCATCCCAAGACTGGTCCTTGGTGTCAAAAACATTGAAGCTGATGCTTTCTGAATGAGAGTCGGGAATGTTAATGTGAGAGTCTGAGTATGGTGGGTTATTTTACCTAGAAAATTACCATCTGCTGCATATGCATTACGGGGGCACTGTCCCTCATCAGTCCTGAAACCCATGCTTTTGACGAGCTGTGAATTTAAAAGATTGCCGTTTGAACCCAAGTCAATGAATGCAGTCGCCTTGACTGTCTGTATTCATGAACGCAGGGTGACAAGAGCTTTGGTCTAGACTGTCCTGAACGAGTTTAGGACTCACCATAGTCAGGGTTCGGGCTGAGGTACCAGCTGGTTTGACCAGGCAGTGCATCACGTTGTGCACCGACTGCCTGCAGTAAAAGCAGAGTCCCTCCCTCTGGCGGCGTAGACATTCCTCGGGTGACAGGCGGAGGCGGCCCAGTTGCCTGGGCTTCTCCGCTTCCACAGACGCACCTTGAGGAGGGTCTGCGTCCCTGTTATGTGAAGGCGTATTCATCCGCCAGGCGTTGTCCTGCTCCCGATCCATTAGTCTCGTCAATCTTTAAAATGAGAGCGATGAGTGCATCCAGGTCTGTCGGCACGTCCAGCGGGATCAACTGGTCCTTTTCCGCGGGGGACAGCTCTTGAAAGAATGCATGTAGGTGTGCCCTGTTGTGCCACTGGCTTTTGACTACAAGAATGCGGAAGTCAATGGCGTAGTTGGAAAGCCGGCGTTTGCCTTCTTGCAGCGTGATCAAGGAATTTTCTGCTTCGTGTTCAGGGGATCCATACTGGAACACTTGCGCCGTGGACTTCACGAAGGATGCCCACGTCCAACTTGTGTTCGTGTCGCGGCTTCAATCAGTGGTCGCCCATGCTTCCGCGCGTCCCATCACATGGGAAATGACGAACGCAATCTTGACTCTGTCAGAGGGAGCCTGTAGCTCGAAGTGGAGCTCGCACTGTGTGATGAATGGTTTAAGTCCAGGGTTCATACTCAGTCTGACCAAAAAAAATTAAGGGCTTTTTAGGGACATTCTTAGGGGCTGACACGAAAAATTTAGGGCTGATATGGAAAAAAATTAGGGCAGACACGAAAAATTTAGGGCCATCGTGGGAAATCAAGAGTAAGGAAAAAAGACTCACCCAATGGTGCCATCAACCTTTCTTGGTTCATCAAATGTTCCAGTACCTCAGTACCTGTGACAGTGATCACCTGTCGCCCCTTGTGGTAGTTCTCATTGATATGACCATTGTCAATGTCTTCACATAACAGTCTACAGAAAAACAGATTCAAACTACAATTGCAACTATATACACAAATGTCTTCCACTGATGTCTGTCTCAGCACCCCTACTCTAGCTCCTTGAGCCTACCCAGTGCCTCCTCTATTTGTGGCTGCAGAGGTGCCAAAGTGGCTCTCTTGTCCTTTGCTCTGCCTCTGAGTGCATTGGCCTCGGTGATAAACCTCAGATTCCTCTTTTCTCCTGTCAGCCTTCTCAATAAGCGTAGATATGTCAGTCTCTAGTCTGGCTTTTTTGGCTTTGAGGCAGTAGAGATGAAAAGTGGGCAACGATGCCAAATGTAGCCAGGTACAAAGTCTTCCTTTCCCCCACAGTGGTAGTTTTTGTCTGGGAACATGACTGCAAACACTTTCGAATAATTTTCACAAGATTTGTAACTGTCATGGCTGCAGATCACTTTTAAAGTCCACACGATCTCTGCCTTTAACGAGTCCGTCTTTGTGTATTGAACTACGTTCATAAAGCCTGACTTCTGGCTGGTTGAAGTCGATGGCTGGACAACTGTAGGTGCTAGTACCACTGCCTGAATTTGATGCTTCACTATCTTGATATTTTAGAAACAGATTCATACCAACGGAAGATGAGAGAGTCTTCGCCAAATCAGCGTGTCTCCTGTTTTTCCGGTGCGACTCCAGCACTTTGACGCCCATCTTTTCAAGCTGGTAACTCTGGTTGCACAGATGGCAGCTCCCAAAACTCCTTAGTTTCAACCCAAGCTTTTTGAAAAATGTACTTCCCCGTGATACAATTGAATCGATGAAAGAACTACGCTACGTCGTAACGAAGACGAAGTGAAATGCCTACTCACGGAAACAAACAAAGGAATATCGACAAGATGGGGACTGGTTGTTGTTGTTTTTTTTAATAAAAGATAATTTTTTTTTTTTTCGGGAGAATTTTGGCGTAGAGGTCCTCCCTTTCATTTTTTTTTAATTTAAGGCCTTTTTAGGGGCTTGACCGGTTTTCATGGGTTTTTAAGGACTTTTAGGAGCCCCTAAATGCACCTTCAAAAATTTAGGGTTTTTTAGGGACTTTTAGGGCTGCGTGCGAACCCTGGTACCAGAGTCCCCTGAGAAACGCTCCGGACGGGAGAGCGGAGAGCAGACACCCATATGTGCGCCGGGAACTGGCGAGAGGACTGGCTTGTGGAGACGGGTGATTCCGCGGCAGCTACTGGCGCTAGGCTAGTGTCAGCTCCACTGGGGAAGGATTCAGGTTGGGAACTAAGCCAGGGCATTAACTCCCGCAACAGGATGTTCTGTTGCTCAGACTGGCGAGCAACCTTCTGGAACTTTTCGTCATGTTCGGAAAGACAGCGTCCTTGAACCTAGAGAGCATGGTGCACCGGATCTGAGTCGGATGGGTCCATGTCATGGCTTGATCATTCTGTCAAGACCAGAACACAAGGCTGAACCCAAAATGCACTCACGAGACCAGGTACAGTTCAGGAAGCGTCTTTATTCAGTCCAAGGTCGAAACAGAGGCTGGCAGTCTAAACAAGCAGCAGTGTAAGAATCAGTTGGCGAAGAGGCAGGGTCATCAACGAAGCAGGGTTCAGTCCATAGAGCATCAAAGACAAAGACATGAAAAAACGGGGAACGTGACATAAAGTACGACGATCTGGCAAGGATGAGACCGCACGTGGCAATATATACAGACTGTAATTACCGAAACGAGACGCAGGTGAGTGCATATGCTCATCGGAGCAGGTGTGCATCGGATCGAGGAGAGAAACACCCATGACTTATACTCTATTGAGACATCAGCACATGCTGAAAAAATTATTATTAATCGTTGTTGTCCAGACAATTTTTTGAAAAACAATACAATTACAAACAATTAAAGGTACAAACCTAGCAAAATAGAAATACTGATAATTCTCAATATTTTGAGCATATGGATAGCAACAAATTGGTGGTGCACATTGTATATTGGGTTTTCCTGATTTTTTTCTGTCAACTTTGGGGGTGCGCATTTTATTTCAGGACGCATTATACATGAGAAATTAAGGTACTCATTTTGCAGGCATCAATTTATTTTCATACTTTTTAAAAGTACCCTGAACCAGAATAGCAAATTCATACCACTATCCTCACTCATAGTCTCAACATTGTGGACATCATCTGTGGTACATGACTTGAGGAAGTCCTGCGTGGTGCTCGGCTGAGGAACTGACAAAGCAAATGCTCAGTTAACATTAGCTCGTAAGACGAGGTGGTGTGATATCTTGGAAGAAACTATGTTGGGATTACCTGGAGCAATCTGAGGCAGCGGGTCAACCTCCATGATGAAGTCCTCCTTGAGGCACAGGAAGCCCACGATGGAGAAGAGGTAGACAAGGATGAGGGCAAGCAGTGCAGTCAACAGGATTGAGCGTCCATTGCGTGTCACACTCTTGATAACATTGAATAGTGTCTCCTCACGGTAAATGAGATCAAAGAGCTGGTGGAGTGGACATGTTTGTTATCGTCGGATGTGTTGACATGTAAGTGTGGTGGCCTCGCTACGTACCAGGATGCTGTAGAACAGTTCGTGCACAAAGAGGCCTAGTGTGGAGGTGAGTACATAGGCTAGATGGTACAGGAACTCCACATCCATGACCATGGCCTTGTCACCCATGATGAACGTCCCGTTATTACCCACAAAGCTCACCACAAACACCACCTTGTTGATCAGCTGCAAAGACAGCAACCATGTTGTGATGTCACCACAGTCACTATGACAAATATCACCTCAAAATGCTCCTGTCAATGAGGGGTGTGTTGTCTAAACTATATTATCAGTATAGAATCGCCTTCACAGCAAGGAATACATTAATGAAACTAGTGTTGTCACTAAAGGAGGACAGGAAGTAATTACAGTTAGAAAGATGCATCGTTTTCACAGTGACTTGTCATTCATTGCCAGTTTATACCAAGCATGCATGCTTCCCATTTCAAATTAGCTCCCTCTTTTCCACAATGTACCAAAATAAAGTCCGCATCACTGCAGACGCCACACTGTTGTGCCAGTCGATCTCACGCTCTATTGTTCCCGTATTTGTAAACAAGTCACCAAGATGCTTGAACTCCTCCACTGGGGAAAATTTTCATCCCTGACCCGGCATTCTACCCTTTTTCGACTGAGGACCATGGTCTCAGATTTGGAGGTGAGGTCACAGCTTGATGATGCTAACAGAACCACATCATCTGCAAAAAGCAGAGATGGGATGCTTCTATGCCTCGGCTGCGCTTAGAAATTCTTCCCATAAAAGTTATGAACAAAATCGGTGACAAAGGGCAGCCTTGGCGGAGTCCAACTATAACTGGAAAGATTCCGACCTATTGCCGGTAATGCGGACCAAACTCTGACGCTGGTCGTACTGGGACCGGACAGCCCATATCAGCGGGGGTCACGAGACATGGTCGAACACCTTCTCCGAGTCCACAAAACACATGTAGACTGGTTGGGCAAACTCCCATGCATCCTCGAGGTTCTTGCCAAGGGTGTAGAGGCGATCTACTCTTCCACAGCCAGGATGAAAACCACATTGCTAC
This sequence comes from Syngnathoides biaculeatus, assembly GCF_019802595.1. Lineage (NCBI taxonomy): Eukaryota > Metazoa > Chordata > Actinopteri > Syngnathiformes > Syngnathidae > Syngnathoides > Syngnathoides biaculeatus. The sequence continues at coordinate 42,699,167 of NC_084641.1, read as the reverse complement.
TCCTGAATATGAGATTTGACTTCCCAACATATTCTCCTCTCCATCAACCCTGAATAGACCTTACCAGGGAGGCTGAGAAATGTGATGCCCCAGTAGTTGGAACACACCCTCTGGTCCACCTTTTCAAAAAGGGGGACCACCACCCCAGTCTACCAATCCATAGGCACTGTCCCTGATGTCCATGCGATGTTACAGAGGCATGTCAACCAGGACAGTCCCACAACATCCAGAGCCTTTAGGAACTCCGGGCTAATCCTATCCACCACTGAGGACCTTTTTAACCACCTTGGTGACCTCAACCCCAGAGATAGAAAAGCCCACCTCCAAGAATTCAGCCTCTGCTTCCTCATGGGAAGGAGTGTTGGTGGAAGTAAGAAGGTCTTTGAAGTATTCTTCCCACCGACTAACAACATCTCGAGGTGAGGTCAGCAGCGCACCATCCTTAGTATACACAATGTTGACGGTGCACTGTTTTGCCCTCCTGAGACGCCGGACAGTGGAGCAGAATTTCCTCGAAGCCGTCTTGAAGTTGTTCTTCATGGCGTCACCAAACTCCTCCCATGCCAGGGTTTTTGGCTCAGTGACCACCGAAGCTGTCCTCCACTGAGCGAGCCAGTACCTATGAGCTGCCACAGGAGTCCCACAGACCAGAAATACTCGAAAGGACTCTTTCTTCAGTTTGAGGGCATCCCTCACTGTTGGCGGCCACCAACATGCTGCCACGACAGGTACCAACCACCTTAAGGCCACAGCTCCGATCGGCTGCCTCAGCAATGGAGGCGTCCACTTGGACTCAATGTTCCTGCGTCTCTCGGAACATGAACAAATACTACAAGTATTATACATATTGCAAAATAATAATTATAGTAATATCACATTATAATATATCCAATGAAGCCCTAGGGGGGCACAAGCCAGTGCAATCTGTAGGGTGGTCCCAAGCCCAGATAAATGTAGAGGGTTGCGTCAGGAAGGGCAACTACCGTAAAACTGTGCCAAACAAATATGAGCATTCATCTAAAGAATACCATAGCGGATCGGTCGTGGCCCAGGTTAACAACGGCCGGTATCGTTAACCTGCAGGACATCGGTGGAAATTCAGCTACTGTGGGTCGAAGACGAAGAAGAATAGGAAAGTGGATTCGTCAGCAGAAGAAGTGGAATACACAGAGCCTACAAGTGAGTGCAGGGACTTTAAATGTTGGGACCATGACAGGAAAAGCTCGGGAATTGGTAGACATGATGATTAGGAGAAAGGTTAATATATTTTGCATCCAAGTGAGCAAGTGGAAAGGTAGTAAGGCAAGAAGTTTAGGACCAGGGTTAAAATTATTTTACCATGGAGTAGGTGGGAAGAGAAATGGAGTCAGGGTTATTGAAAAGGAAGAAAGCAGGAAGTAGAGCTGGAAGTAGCAGAAATGAAGACGTTGATGTTCTCGATAAGTGTGAGCTGGTTGGATAGGATTAGAAATGATCTTATTAGAGGGACAGGAAAAAGATGACATGCTTTGGCGACCCCTAACGGGACAAGCTGAGAGGAAAGAAGAAGATATTATAATATATCCATCTATTAATTTTTTAGCCACTTATCCTCACAAGGGTTATGGGAGTATTGTGGTATAAAAAGCGAAAGCATTTACAACTTCAAGGGAATTTGTGTTACTAATATTTTGCTGGAATACTAGTTGTTGTTCTATAGACCATAACTTTTATTTTTGTAAATACTTAAGATGAAGTGCATAACTGTTGCTGTTGAAAACATCACTACACGAGAAGATAGCACAATTCTGATGAACCCTCTTAGGTTGTCTTATATCTTATTGTATTTTTCAGAACAGTTGAATGTCAGGTTAAGCATTTATTTTGTTGAAAGACCCATTGTTAAATCGATAAAGCAAACCTGGGTAGCTTTCCATCAAAGTTAATGGATGTACAAATCTGTTTGATCTGCAGAATGACTAAATTGACTTTATTTTGATTTTTGTATGGATAAAGCTAAACAAAGCAAACAAAATTTGTTTATATAGTGCATTTAATTCATAAGGCAACTTCCTTACTGATTACAGATTACTGTATATATTAGCCGCATCATTAAATATGAAGCAGTGTTCACAGTGCCTGAAAAAGTACCGGCTTGTCGTCAGGAAAATACAGTATTTCCGAGCAACAGTATGGTTTCATGCCTGGTCACACATGAGTACCACAGATCCATTATTTGGTATGAGGCTTTGTGGCTTTGTGGATCGAAAGAAAAGAAAGGAAATGTGGTAATGGATGAGGAAATATGGAGTGGCAAGGAAGTTAAAATAGTACAGGACATGTATGAGGTATGAGGGCAGCAGAAGAGTGGTGCGGTGCGCCAGCTGTAGATGTGAGAGAAGAATGTCAGGTGGAGGTGGGCCTGTGTCAGGGATTAGCTCTGAACCCCTTACTGTTTGCAGTGGTAATGGATAGGTTGACAATTGAAGTGAGACTGGAATCCCCTTGGACTATAATGTTCACAGATTATATTGTGATCTGCTATAAAAGCAGAGAGCCGGTAGAGAAAAAGTTCGAAAGGTGGAAACATGCACTGGAAAGGAGAGGAATGAAGATTAGGCAAAGTAAAACAAAATATATGTGCATGAATAAGAGTGGAGGCAGGAGAGTGAGGATACAAGGAGAACCGAGAGTGATGATGGACGACTTCAAATACTTGAGGTCAACAATCCAGAGCAATGGTGAGTACGGGAAGGAAGTGAAGAAACCAGCCCAAGTTGGTTGGAACAGCTGGCGGTAGTTTGTCAGGTGTGTTGTGTGATAGAACGGTCTCTGCTTGGATGAAGGACAAAGTTTATAAAGCAGTGGTAAGGTCAGCCATGATGAACGGATAAGAGAGAGTGGAACTCAAGATACAACAGGAAGCAGAGCCGGAGGTGGTGGAAATGTGGTTCTCTCTTGGAAGGAGCAAAGCATGCAAGGAAGCTCTCCTAGCATGTTTTGCAGTACTAAGGATGGAAATAGTTTCAGTTTAAAGTGCATGTTTTGTGTCAGTTATGTCTTTAGTCATTGTTTTACTTTGCTTTATTATTTGTTAGTTTTACGTTTGATTCTGTTTGCTGTGGTGTGATCATTTTAGTTTTGATATAACACTATAAGTGTGACTTGCCTTCACTGTTAGAGTCTGGGGGTATATAGGCTTCTTTTGCTTGAATATGTGAAAGTTCCTCACTGTCTTGTGAGCCCTACCATGTGGTAGCATGCATGCTAACACTATTTTGGATATATGTCATCTATGGAAACAGGGTATTTGGTTGTAGTTAAATGAAATAGTCACACAAAATACATTCCCAGATTTTGGATTTTGGTGCACACATAAGATCGTATTGTTAAGCGCCTCGTCCATTTTGGAGAAAATTTAAGACTTAAGTGCACCATAAGGTCGCGAAAATACCATACATATACATAGGTGTTTTAAAACTGCATCAATTATTCGCAGCTTTTCGGGATTCGTGGGGGTGAGGATGGAACGTAGCCCCCACGAATAATGAGAGAACACTCTATTGGTAGAAAAGTAATGAAGATGTAAGAGAAGACAAGAGTTGTTCATGTTAGAGAGGAAGATGCAGGAAATTGGCTTACATGGAAAAACATGACACGCTGTGGTGACCCCTAACAGGACAACCCAAAAGGAGAAGGAGAAGACAGTAATATATAAGATACATAATTTTACAGAAATAAAGGGACTTTTCCCATTTTTTTCAGACATGATTTGAATCATCTTACATTGAGCATGCCCAGAAGGATTAGCGTGTTTCCAATACCCAGATGGTAGATAGACCTTAGGATGAGGGCCAAAGTAAGTGGCTGGAGGCCATAGTGTTGGGAGAGCAAGGCGACCACAGAGAGTCCAGTCAAAGCCCAAAACAACATCAGGAGCAGAGAGTCATCGATGGCTCCCACTGGTAGGTGGGGGACAAAGAGAAGTAAGTGATTTATACATACGTACATACATACATATACTTAGGTCATGTGACGTAAACTAAGCACACCCAGTCAATACCTTGTCCTGAGTCGTACGGGTAGAAGAAGGCAATTATGAGGTTGATAAAGACAGCTAGGTTGAAGGAGATGGTCCCCCACAATGTCATCCTCTTGGAGAACCAGTACAGCAGTGGCATACCTGTCACACACATGTGTCAATCAAGTCTATATGAGTTTAATGAATGAAAGTTCCTGAACTACTTCATACAAACAATTCCAATGAAGTTGGGACATTATGTTAAATAAAGAGAGAATACAATGATTTGATAAACTTTTATTGAGTTGAGTTTTGTGTTTTTTAATGTGACACATTCTGAAAAAGCTGGGATAGATGACAAAAAAAGACAACCTGTTTGGAACATCCCACAGGGGAACAGACTAAGTGAGAGGGTGGGTGCCATGATTGGGAATAAAAGGAGCTACCTTGAATTGCTCACCCATTCACAAGTAAAGTTAGGTGTGAGCGTGATTGTTGTCTGTCTCAAAGTGCCCTGCGATTGCCTGGCAACCAGTTCAGGGTGCCTCCTGCCCGTTGACAGCTGGGATAGGCTCCAGCACTACCGCGACTCTTGTGAGGATCAGCGGCTAAGAAAATGGATCGATGGAAGTTTAAGGACAATGTTCCTCAATGTAAGATGCAAGAAATGTAGGGATTTGATCATCTACAGTCCATAGTATTCATAAAGTTCAAAGAATTCCTTCTTGGAACCAGTCACTTTCTCGTGGTGGAGGGGTTTGTGTGTTCCAATGACACTAGGAGTTAAGTTGTCAGGGGCTTCACACCCCTGCTAGATGTCACCCATGACAAACAAGTCTTGGGTGAGGGACCAGGCAAAGTACGGCTATAAAACTCTTATAAAGAAAAACTAAAATGGATCGAGGTTTCCTTTGCCCAGACACGGATCACTGGGGGCTCCCCTGGAGCCAGGCCTAGAGGTGGGGCTTGAAGGTCAACACCGGGTGGCCGGGCCTACACTTATGGTCTTAAGCCATGCACAGCCCGAAAGGGTGACATGGTTCCCCCTTCCTATGTGCTCACCACCTGTGGGAGGGACCATAAGGAGTGTGTGCTAAGCAATGGCTAATGGCTATAGTAATAGAGAGCACTCCCACTGGGGATGCTATTGTTCTTCTGGGAGACTTCAATGCTCATGTGGCCAATGACTGTGAGAACTGGATGAGGGTGATTCTGAAGAATGGCCCCCCGATCAGAACCCGCGCAGTCTTCTGTTATTAGACTTCTGTGTTCATCATGGATAATGAACATCTTGTTCAAGCATAAGGGTGTCCACATGTGCACTAGGTACCAGGACACACTCGGTCGTTGTTTGATGATCGACTGTATGGTTGTGTCATCGGACTTGCGACCGCATGTCTTGGACACTCTGGTGAAGAGAGGGGCAGAGCTGTCAACTGATCACCACCTGGTTGAGAGTTGGCTCTATTGATGGGAGAAGATGCCGGTCTGATGTGGCAGGCTCTAACGTATTGTGAGGATCTGCTGGGAAAGGCTGAATAATCCCCTGTCAAAAGGAGTTTCAAGTCCCACCGCTGACAAAACTTTGCTCATGTTCCGGGGGAGGTTGGGGACAGTGAATCTTAGTGAACGATGTTCCGCGCCTCCATTGTTGTGGTGCCTGACCAGTGCTGTGGCCTTAAGGCCTGTGGGACACTCAAAGCAGCTGATGGGTACGGGTTGGCCAAGCAGAATTCAGCTTTGGTGGTTGCTGAAGCAAAAACTGGGGCATGAAAGGAGTTTGATGGAGAAAGACTTCTGGATGGCTTTGAGGAAATTCTGGTCCACTATGCAGTGTCTCAGGAGGGGGAAGCAGTACACCATCAACACTGTGTATAGTGAGGATGGGGTGCTGCTGACCTCAACTTAGGACGTTGTGAGTCGAAATAGAAAATACTACTCTCAATTCCTTTCACATGCCTTCCTATGAGAAAGCAGAGTCTGGGTTCTTTGAGGTAGGCTCTTCTAATTCTGGGCATGATGCTCACTGATGACATTGTTATGAGTGAAAGCAGGGAGGAGGTGGAGTAACACTTCATAAGGTGGAAGAATGCACTAGAAAGGACAGTAATGACGATTGGCCGAGGTAAGACAGAATATAAGCATGAAAGAGCGGCGTGGAGGGGGAAGAATCAGGATACAAGGAGAAGAGATAGCGATGGTGGAGGACTTGAAATACTAGTTCTTTGGGAGTATGAGGTACCGAACTGCCTGATATGGGCTGTTCGGTTCCTTTATGACCTGTTTCAGAGTTTGGTACGCATTGCAGGCAATAAGTTGGACTCATCCCGGTGAGAGTTGGACTCTGCCAAGGTTGCCTTTTGTTACCAATTTTGTTCAAAACTTTTATGGACAGAATTTCTAGGAGCAGCCAAGGCGTAGAGGCTGTCTGGTTTAGTGGCCTCAGCATTACCTCTCTGCTCTTTGCAGATGATATGGCTGTGTTGGCTTCATCCAGCTGTGATCTCCAACAATCACTGGAGTAGCAGTCTGTGGCTCGGATGTGAATCATCATCTCCAAATATGAGACAATGGTCTTAAGTCGGAAAAGGCTGGCGTGCTCTCTCCAGGTCAGGTGTGAGTTCAAGTATATTGGGGTCTTGTTCACGCGTGAGGGGAGAATGGAACAAGTTTAACAGGCGGATCTTTGCAGTGATGGTAAAGATGGAGCTAAGTCTAAAGGAAAAGCTCTCAATTTACTAGTTGATCTATGTTCCTACCCTCACCTATCGTCACAAGCTGTGGAGCATGACCAAAAGAATAAGATCCTAGATAGAAGTGGCTCAAACGAGTTTTCTCTGCAGGGTGTCCAAGCTCTCTCTTAGAGATAAGGTGACAAGCTCAGTCATCCAGGAGGGGCTCAGAGGAGAGCCCCTGTTCCTCCGCATTGAGAGGAGCCAGATACGGCGGTTGGGGCATCTTATTCGGATGCCTCCTGGTTGCCTCCCAGGTGAAATGTAGTGTTAGCTGAAGTCAGCATGTCTCACAGGAAGGAGACCTAGGGGATTACCCAGGAGACGCTGAAGAGACTTCATCTCGGCTGGCCTGGTAACACGTCGGGATTTCCCCAGAAGAACTGGATGATGCTGCTGGGGAGGGGAAAGTCTGGGCATCCCAGCTAAAGCTACTGCCCCCATTACCTGACCTCAGATAAGTGGTAGAAGATGAATGGAGGGATAGATTCAGAGAAACTGAAAAATCATTGCATGTAAGCAGCAACACCGAAAACTATCATTTAATGCCCATAACCTTCGTTCCCTCAGCCAGCACTGAATCAAAAACCAACATTATTGTGTAAAGGATATTACCACAACGGCTCAGGAACACTTCAGAAAACCTGTTAGTAAATACAGTTTGGGGCCACATCCACTAGTGCAACTTAAAATTACTATGCAACGCAAAAGCCATTTATCCACAACACCCAGAAAAGCCACCGGCTTCTATGGGTGCAAACTCATCTAAGATTGACTGACGCAAAGCCCAGAAGTCAGATGAGTCCACATTTTAAATTGGCCTATCCCAGGGCACATGGAGACAAACAGCCGCACTCAAAATCACACCTGGGAACAATTTAGAGTGTCCAATTAATGTTGCATGTTTTTGGGATGTGGGAGGAAACTGGAGTGCCTGGAGAAAACCCATGCACCCACAGGGAGGTCATGCAAACTCCACACAGGTGGGGCCGGGATTGAACCTGGGACCTCAGAACTGCGAAGCCAATGCATTACAGCTACTCCACGGTGCCACCGCCAATTATATGCATCTATATTTTTATTTTAGTTATTTATTCTTGATTCTCTTTATTTTTCTTTCGCACGTACTTTATGAAGTTATTATGATGCAGACGTTTTTGTTACGTTCGTTGTACGTGGATTTTTGGAATGTTCGAGGAGTGCCTATTTAAGAACGACGATGGCTTTCGATGGGGCTTCTTACTACCGCCGCTGCTTTCGCCACACTGCCTTCTGCCTTTCGTATTTTGGACATTTGCTTGGAAATAATATTCGCCTATTTGGAACATTAGTTCGACTTTGGTGACTAGATGTCGTTTGGCTCGTGTTACACGCAACTAAACTGTTTTAGTATTTGTGTTTGTTATTGTTTTGTGTTTCATTGTATTGTGTGTGATTAAACTGTCTTAAACGCAATACTACTGCTTTGTTATATTTTGCTGTTTGACCAAGGGGATTTATTCTAAATTCACACTGAACACAATGGCATGAGTAACTTACACATCTGTGAAAGCACAATTAATGCTGAAAGGTACATCCAGATTTTGGAGAAACATCTGGTGCCATCTCAGCAATGTCTTTTTCATTGACACCCCTGGTTAGTTAAGCAAGACATTTCCAAACCACATTCTGCACATGCTACAACAGTGTGGCTTCTAAGTAAAAGAGAGCAGATACTACACTGGCCTGCCAGCAATTCCACTTCCTATTAAAAATGTGTGCCACATTATGAAACCTAAAATACGCAATGTAGATCCAGGACTGTGAAAAGCTGAAACTGTACCTCAGTTTTTTTTTTACCCCAAGATCTACTTTTCAAGCAGCCAGCCTGTTTGCGATCTACCAGGGGGAAGATAAAAATAGAGACTGTAAATAGGAGGCCAGCTTGCTTGAACGTGTCTTTATGTGCATGTGATTGATGTATCTGCCACACCTTAATCAAGAGATGAGATGGAGGATTGGTTGACACCTTTTTTTTTGTTTAGCACGCTGTCGTGCAATGGACCAAAACTGCCTCGCGATTGATACATTGAGCACCCTTGCTGTACATCAAGCAAGAATGGGAAAGAATTCCACCTACAAGGCTTCAACAATTAGTGTCGTCACTTCCCAAATGTTTATTTAATGTTGTGAAAAGAAAAAGTGATATAACGCTGCGGTAAATATGACACTGTCCCAGCTTTTTGGGAATGTGATGCAGCCATAAATTTTGAAGTTAATGATTATTGGCTAAAAGCAATAACTTTTTCAGTTTGAACATTAAAAAATCTTGTCTTTTGTAGTGTTATCATCTAAACAACAGTTGAACATGATTTGCAAATCATTGTATTCTGTATTTATTGTTTAATAGAATGTCCCAACTTCATTGGAATTGGGTGTATCTTTCAGGTGAACACGATCTGAATTTACTTAATTTCTGCTTGATGTACTCTGCCTGATTGAGAAGGTGGTCATTCTGGCCTCAAAGATCAATTTTTGAGCGAAAGCTCATTTTCATTCGGGTGTCAGATTTTACCAGGGACTTACAGGACAAAAACTCATCTGTACACACTACATACGAGCCTTCATATGTTGGGGATGTATGCAATATTTGATGTGCTTTATATATTCAGCAGGTATGTCACAGCAGTAGCCGACGCAAAAACAGGTACATTGCACAGTAGGTGTGTGTGTGTTCTTTGGTTGTTTTGTAATGCAGTACCATTCATACATCCATTTTCTATACAGTGAACTAAATAAGTATTTGAACACCCTGCTATATTGCAAGTTCTCCAAGTCAGAAATCATTGAAGGGTCTGAAATTTTCATCGAAGGTGCATGTCTACTGAGGGAGAGATAATCGAAAAATAAAAATCTAGAAATCACAATGTATGATTATTTAACGATTTATTTCTGTGATAAAGCTGCAAATAAGTATTTGAACACCTGTCTATCAGCTAGAATTCTGACCCTCAAAGACCTGTTCGTCCACCTTTAAAAGTCCACCTCCATTCCATGTATTATCCTGAATCAGAAGCACCTGTGTGAGGTCGATAACTGCATAAAGACACCTGTCCTACCCATACAATCAGTAAGACTCAAGGGTTAAAATCCCTCCTGCAGTGTGTGAAAACCTGGTAAAAAACTACAGGAAACGTTTGACATCTGTAATTGCAAACAAAGACTACTGTACCAAATATTAACATTGGTGTTCTCAGGTGTTGAAATACTTATTTGCAGCTGTATCACACAAATAAATCAATAAAAGAAATCATACATTGTGATTTCTGGATTTTTCTTTTTAGATTATCTCTCCCTCAGTGGACATGCACCTACGATGAAAATTTCAGACCCCTCCATGATTTCTAAGTGGGAGAACTTACAATATAGCAGGGTGTTCAAATACTTATTTTCTTCGCTGTATCAGGCTTATCCTCACTAGGGTCGCTGGTAAAGCTTGAGCATATCCAAGCTAACTGCTGACAAGAGGCGAGATACACCCTGAACTGATTGCCAGCCAGTCATAGGGCCCTCACATTCATATCTATGGACAATTTATATTCTTCACTTAACCTACCATGCATGTTTTTGGGTTGGGATGTGGAAGGAATCCAGAGAAAACCCACATAGGCACGTGAGAGCATGCAAACTCACAACATCCTTGGAACAATTTGTTACTAGAAAAAATATTTTGCATCAGAATGATATCAGTATAAGACTGTAACAATCACACTGTCATAACAAGGAATATATTTTGTTTTATTTCATATATTGTCATATTTAAAAAAAACTCGGTAGTAGTTGGAATGGTGAATTGAGTTCAAAATTTAGAATTTTGAATTGTGAAAACTAGTTCATTTTTGGAACAGTGAATTGAACTTTGAACAACTTCATGTAGAAAAACTTTCCCAGCACTGCTACTGAAATGCCCACAGACACATTACACATTAGACAAAACCATATCTTTCTAGCCCTAGGTCATTGAAACAGACCTTTACATTACCGTATTTCGGTATTTTCACAACTATAACGCGCACTTAAAAATCTTAAATTTTCTCCAAAATGGATGGTGCGCCTTATATGTGAACCGACGTCCAAAATTTGTAACTGACTGGGCCCATTTCCTGCTGACATGGTAGTTATATAAAGGAAAAGCAGACATGTAAGAGGACAGCATGCGGACATTAGAGGGGGAAGTGTGGGCGTGGGAGAGGATGCTAAAGGCATTCCCCCCAGAAGGTACTGTACATAAAGCCAGTATGTATTTTGTGGTAAACAACATCGCTTTGGTTAAGGACCCCCAAAAATGGTACCAATGAAGGGTCACGCTTACAAAGCAGTTTCAACAGCAAGTTATCAGTTACATGGAGAAACATGGGAATCAAGCAGCTGTGAGAGAATTTAAGATCAAGTGGAGGAAGCAGGAAAACAAACTTGCCAAGTCAAGAAGGCAAAGCTGCTTCCCAGAAATAAGGTGAGGTGGTCCAAGTTTGGAAGAACATCTTGAGCATTGGATTAATGATCAAAGAACAAACAACTGCCTTGAAAATACAAGCGTAGCAAATTAACTCAGCACTTGCTATTATTCTAGAGGCTTGCGAAGCAACTTCATTCGCTGGACATCGCTGTAAACATGGTGTACAAAGTGAAGTTGCGAGTGGGGTGGGAGGCATGGATGACAAATGGCGAACACAGCTTTATCAGAAGGTGCCAGGCGAGTTATGCCACAATTTGTGAATGGATTGTGAATGTTTGGGCGAATGTGTCTGCTTCCACTATTGTTCGAAAAGCCAGCATCATATCTGAGAAGCTGCACGGCAACGGGACTGACAATGATACCTGGTGTGTTTGATGGAGAACTTGCCCAGCTGTTCATTTTGCAAACAGAAAATAAGGTCTTTGATGGGTTTGTGGATGTGGATTAATCAAAAATAAGGTGAGTACATACATTGTTAATTACTTCAATAAAGTACAACCAAACTTTGCGGCCTAAAATTCTATGTACATAGCGTTTGAAGTGCATGTTTTGTGTCAATTATTTCTTCGCTCATCGTTTTGAGTGTTTTGTTGTCTGCTGGTTGTGTTCTGTTTGCTGTGGTGTCATGATTTTGGTTTGGTGTGCCACCGTGGGTGAGGATGGCATGTTGACAGGTGATTTGCATTCACCTGTCATAGTCGGGGGGGAAAAAAGTATTAGCTTGTTTTTCTGCTTACAAAATAAAAGTATAATTATGCATCAGTATCTCGTGAGCGCCTCCATGCCTGCGCCCAATAATACGGTGCGCCTTTATATGTGTACTAAATACTGAAATTTCACCCACACCTCAGACCCCGCTTTTTAATACAATGCTTCTTCAGGTCGGGAAAATCCGGTACTACAATAAGTTGAAGTTGGTAAAATTAAATTTGCTTTCAAGTTGAATACATAAAACTGGAATATTCAGTTCCATTTGAAGATAGACTGTGTTGTCACAGGAATACCACATCATTTTCCACCTTGTTAGGTAAGTAAGTTTCTTTCGGATTATCCTGTTAGGGGTCACCACAGCATAACATCTCAGATGAATGCTCATATTTGTGTGGCACAGTTTTTACGCCGGATCCCCTTCTTGATGCAACCCCTCTTGGGGAGTGGAGGCCCCAGTGAGACACGAACTCACGAGCCCTGGTTTACCAAACCAATGCTCTAACCACTGAGCTATGGGGCCTCTTTCCACGTAGTTTATGTAGCTTTTAAAAATATGATTGGCTGCATAATTTTTTTGTGTTGTGATCGGATAGGTGCAGGACAAACGTGAGGGTAAAGAGGAGTGGAGGAAAAGATGACATGAGACAGTATTGTTAGAAGATTTTTCAAGTTTGGAATTGTCTGAACAGTCAATAGTAAAGCTTTCAACTGAAGGACAAAATTGTATCTGAAGCAGTGAGCCAAAAGTGAGCAATGGAGGAGAGGAGATATTACTCCTGTGGTGACTGCTGCAAATTTCTCTAGACTCATCTCCCCACCATCGTACAAAGTTGAAATCAACAAACTGTTCATGATTGCCATTGTTTTTTCTCTGAAGCAGTGAAAAAGCTAGGTGTTTTGTCCATGATCATCCCAAATTGGCCTCCAACTTGTGTTGTGTTTTTGTATCATGCATCTTGCTGTAAGTTAATACAATGGTAAATTATATATCTTCAATTAATTTACTAATTACCGAATATAGTATTGTGGTAACAAAAAGCTAAAGGATTTACAACTGCAAGGGAATTTATGTGCCTCATACTTTGCAGGAATACTACTTGTTGTTCTACAGACCATAACATTTATTTACTTAAGTTGAAGCTGAAGTGCATCACTTGCTGTTAAAAAGATCACTATAAGAGGAGATAACACAGTTCTGATGAAGCCTCTCAGCTTCTCTAATATCTTACTGTATTTTTCAGAACAGTTGAATGTCAGATGAAGCATTTATTTTGTTGAAAGAGCCTATTGTCAAACCGAGAAAGCAAACCCATGTAGTTTTCCATCAATGGATATACAAATAATCTGTTTGAGCTGCAGAATGACTACATTGACTTTATTTTGATTTTTGTATGAATAAAGCTAAACAAAGCAAACTACACTTGTTTATATAGTGCATTTCATTCATAAGGCAACTCAATGTGCTTTACATGATTAAAATGATTTTAATATCAAGAAAGAGAACATTAAAAAAGGGTAAAAAAAAAAAACCACAAGTATATACAGTGTCATGGTCCTGCCGGTCCCAGCCCTGGCTGTGCAGGTACCCTACACACCTGCGTTGATTAGGAGGCGCACACCTGCGCCTCATCACTGATAATTAACCCCAGTATATATAGGACCCAGCGGACGGTCTGGCTTTGCCAGATCATTGCCGTCCATGCCTCGTTCCCGCACCTCCTTGTTCCTGATCCTGAACCCCTGTGTACCGACCTCCGCCTCTCCTCCGACCAACCCCGTAAGCTTGATGCCCTTGAGACTGCTGCTCTCCCTGACTGATCCCCAGTGTACCGATCCCTGCTTGCCCGGTGACTTGCCTTCTACGCCTGACGTCCTGGTTACCGCTGCTTCAGTTGACTGTCTGCCTGATCCCCAACCTTGGAACGAATAAACAACAAAACAGCAAAAGGTGGCGCTACAAAGTGTTATTGCAAGGGTAGGGAATAATATTGCACACACCACTTTTCAGGTTTTTATTTGTTAAAAAAGTTTAAAATATCCAATAAATTTCATTCTACTTTACGATTATGTAAAAAAAAAAAATATATGTTTATGTTTGAAGCCTGAAATGTGATGAAAGGTTGAAAAGTTCAAGGGGCCCGAATATTTTCACAAGGCACTGTATATTAATGTCAGTAGCAACACGGGACTTACACTTTATGAAACACTGTTTGGGAGACCATACAAATTACCAATATTTTCCACGCAGTGAGAGTTAGACAATGAAGTTAAATTAGCTGATTACATGTGAAAAACTCTTGAAAAAAGAAATTAACTAAAATTTCCTGAGGATGACTGTGCTTCTTCTCAACAAAATGAACTGGTCGTTCCGGGAGACCGGGTTCTGATCCGAAGTATCGAAAGGAATCATTGGCATTCTCCGAAGTGGGAAGGTCCCTTCCAAGTGTTGCTGACCACACCAACAGCCGTAAAAATTGCAGAACGAAAAACGTGGATACACATACATTATAAAAGTCATCTCAGTCGATTTACCCGAAAAGAGTGAAGGTGAGCCAAGTCTGACTTAGGATGGGTGCAGATTTATAGTATCTGAAAATACCTGACGGTCAATGAAGTATTCAAAGACACCCTATCTACTTAGGGGTTTCTCGGCAGGCATTACTACTCCCAAGTGGGCAAGCTATGCTGTTGTATGTTATGTTGCCCCCTTTGTGATAACCGCTGTCCTTTTATATGCATGGTCTCTGTGGAAACTGCTCATCATAATATACACGCCAATTAAGCCTATCAATGATACAAGAAGTAATAATACAGGAATACAGGGCAATAACATGGTCAATAACAGGTCGGCACACAACAAACGTGCAGCGACAACAGGAGGGATAACATACAGGCTGGCGACAGATATTGACTACCCTAAGCATATGGTCAAGGGCAAGACCCTATTCATGTTATCACTGTTTGTGTGTCATCTGCTTTTAAGGACCCCACAGAAGCCATCCAAACCTCTACAAGCCACACATCTGGAGTTGTGATAAAACTAAAAAATAAATTTTCTGTCGACAACAGATTCTTAAAAGTCACTGGGGTTACACAACTTGGGAACAATTGGCTATTATTAATGGAAACTGCCGCCAAAGCAGCAAACTATAGCTGTGTTTCATGTATGGGCCCCAGGTCCCTGTTAAGAGTTATTCCAGCACACACGCCACTAAATGCCCTCCTAGAAGTAATGACTAAAGTGACTCCAAATCAACGTTGTTCTTCGTGGAATACTGTGCATCCTATGACTAAAGCTAGTAAAGACAAACCAGTTTTTGCTGTTGAAATTGCAGTGGCCAACTTTTGTTGTTAATCTTACAGCTGTTAATCTTACAACTGTCAAGAAAGTAGGTACTCTTAATTCCACATGGTGCAAGACAACTGTGCTCCAAAGAGACCCACTACTGCCACGCAGCAACTTGTGATGGTGGTGCGGTGCAAGGGACATCAAATTGGCTGCCTCAACATTGAACTCCCCCTTCCTCCTTTCCAGAAGACGAAGTGCTTCCTGGAAAGATGGGGACCCGAATTCGATTGATGCAATTGGCGTTTCCCGCGGCGTACCATATGTGTATAAGATGGTAGACCAAATTACAGCAGGGTGGGAATCCATTTTTGTGTGGATTACGCCTAATAAAAATGTAGATTGAATCAACTACATCCACAAAAATACACAAACTAGGTAACTACACTTGAATCAGGCTTTGTTGCCATAAAATAGCAATTGGCTGCTACATCACTCAGGCTTTTCCGAACCGCATTGTGGTCAACATGCTCCTAGCCGTGAAGGGTGGCGGCTGTGCAATGTTGACTAGTATTCTATATTCATTCCTAATAATACAGCCCCAGACGGGTCACTTACAAAGGCAATTGAACCCTGCGCACCCTGAATCACAAGATGAGGAGCATTCAGGAGTCAACACCTCTGCCTGGACTGAGTGGTGGGACAAAACGTTTAGTATATTTAAGAATTGTTTTTTTTCCATCCTGGTGTCTATCGTTGGATTTGCAGCTATTCTTACATTGTATGGGTGTTGTTATTTTCCCTGCATTTGCACACTGCTCAATCGGCTTATCTCAAACGTTATTGGCCCTACAAATTCTCAACTATATGTACCCTTTGCTTGTTGAACAACAATATTGGCGATGTCGAGTACTCTGGTGACCAGGATGGTAATTGTTATCCCACTTTCAAACCTATTCCATGAACTTCCTCAAGTTTATGTAAGATAACTATGTTTTTTAAGTTCTTTTTTGATTTTTTTAATAATAAGTTAATGATTCAATTGAATAAAACTTGTTTTGGAAGTTCTTTTGATGATATCTTTTGGAGAAAATGTAGGATAAACAGGAGGAAAATGTTGAAATAATTGTAAATATAGTTATCATACATTTGCTGTGCAATGAAGAAAATGCTTTGCTGCAAAAAAGAAATGCTTCGCTATACACCCCTATGTAGTTGCTATTCAACAGGGAACAAGTCTGTGATCAAGGGAACCAACTAGCTATAGAAGACCAAATGGAACTGGTCTGATGGAAAGCACCTGCTCTAACTCCGAAATGAGTTTTACCAGACTTGTGATTTTTAAATGTCTTACTAAACACTTTCCACTTACTTGCATAACGGAGTCAAAGAAGAAAACAATGCTTCTGCCCTCCCCCTTTAGGATGTAACTGTGACTCCAAATAAAAAGAAAGAAGTCGGAGAGAATTGCTTTAGAATGTGGTCAAGAATTGTACGGTGCAGTTCTCTGTTGTACTTGCAAGTAAAATCTGGCAATGATTCAACACCTTATTTCATGCTTTTCATAAAATGTCCACCTGGTGAACCTGACACATATATAATGGGAGTAGAGACAGTGCTTCATAATGACTGCTAGTACCTAAGCGTATTTCTCACTATTCAAACTAAAGTAAAGTTCCTATCACCTGCTGCTGCTTCCTGTGCGACGCATGGGAGCAACAGGGACCTTGAATCCATTAAACGGAGAGCTGGCCCAGATTAAATACTAAATGGTGTTAAAGTATTTATTTAAGACTGGGAATATCATGGTCTGCTTCACCATGTAACTTTTTCTTAGAAAAATATTGTTTATAGGTAATGCACAAAACAAAATCTCAGACGCTACAAGAAATAGCACGACTCCAATAGTGTTGTAACCCAATGACCAATGTAAATTTTAACAAAAATGGTGAAACAACGTGTAGATAGAACAATATAGCAAAACTTTATCCCTGGCAAAAAAAGTGATTGGTATTACAGCAGTTTACTGAGCAGGTGTGACCAGCTTTCTTATGTATATAAATGTGTGTATTCAACTATTCCCTCGTGGGCGAGGCATGCACACCAGCATTTATTCATAATGCACTAACTGTTTAACTCTCTACATTTTATTGAATTATTTTACTCTTGTATGTTTTTTATAAAGTAAAGATCCAGTGTTATTTTTCTTATTAAAAATACAATGTCACTCATAAAACGTTTTTGGTTAGTGTTTTATGAGGGGATGGAATAGATGAGGGGAATTTTTATCCATTTCAAGAAAGATGATTTTGAAACTGTTTTGAGTGGGACAGAACAAAGCCAGGACGAGCCGACTCAAACCGATGACTTTATGCATCAGGCTGTCAGACTGAACTCGCTGCCCACTTTTCCAACTATACCTCTTCTGTCCTCTGCACACCTGAACTCTGATCACATCAATACACACACACACACACACACACACACACGCACGCACGCACACGCACACACACACACACCAAACTCAGGCTCCCACCAGACACTTCTGCAGGATTGTTTTATCTAATTTGTCTTATTTGCTTGGTTCTCTGACCGTTAGTATGTTTCACACATCATGTGATCTTTGATATTAATTCAATTAATAATTTTTTGTGTTGCTACTTTTTTGGGACCGCAAGCCCTTGAGTACCAGAATTGCTGCCCAACAAGCCTACAAGGAGGTATCTCAACGCATACATTTTGTAAATCACCAATTTGCCTCAGTATACATAGAACATGACAAAAAGTCAGTTTAAAACACAAGCCACAGAGTTGATGAAATAAATGGACAAATACCAATCTTAGCCACGTGAATTGATCATTATTTCTGATAGCAACAAAAGAAAGCCAAGCACAAGTTTAGCTTAAATTTCTACAACTACAGTATCTATCCATCCATCCATCAATCAACCATCCATCCATTTTCTTTTGCTTATCCCTCTAGATATTGTTTCAGACAATATCCTACAATTCTCCTCCCATGTCTCAAGGGTGTTTTGTAAGTTGGTGTGCGGAACTGCCAGTCTTTCGTCAGGATGCCATCCCTAGATCAATGGTCAAACAGAACCTGCCAACCAGGACTTGGCTTTATGCTGTGTCGCCACACAGCATGTGATGGTTTTAAGCACTTTGCGCCCTTTGGGTGTAATTATGCTTATAACTCCCTCACCTGCTCTGCATCAAGTATATCACCCTTCATAGGGTGTTATGGCTTCCAACCTCCTTTATTCCCTGACCAGGAAGTGAAAGGGGCGGTTCCTGTTGTTAAGGATCATTTACGCAGAGGAAAGGCAGTATGGTGAAACCATCAAAGAGGCCCTCGACCCCTCGGTGGAAAGGAATAAGCAGATGACTAACCACCACCAATCAAGTTGTCATTTTGGACTTTCCCTTGCAGACAGAGTGACATAAGATTGCCCCCCGGTTTGTGGGTCCCTTCAAAATCTTGAGGCTCATCAACCACTCCTTGGTCTGTCCGTACCTGCCGGCTTCCATGAACGTCCACCTGGCTTTCCATGTTTCCATGGTCCAGTCAGTTTCTTCTGGTGTTCTCAGCCCTCCGGTCGTGTTCCTGCCTCATCACCAGTTATCCTGTTTCACCTTTCTAAAATTCTGGATGTCCCTCCTTGGGGTTAAGGTTTCCGGTATCTGGTGGTTTGGGTGGGTGATGGGCCTGAGGAGCGTTTGTGGGTCTCCCGTTGTCTGATGCTGTATCCCTTGCTCCTGACGAATTTTTATAGTGTGAATCCTGGAAGGCCTGGGCAGACGCTGAGTGGCATCTGTTGAAGAAAGGGTAATGTGGTGGTTCGGCACAACCTCGTCTTATTTTGGAGGACTTATTATGTGCTGTCAAAACGGTGCAGGCAGTCGCAGAGAACTAAGTTTTCACCGGTAAGTATGTTTCATCTTAACCTTCATAATTAATTATTATACATTTATCGCATCATTTTCCAAAACAATGTGTGTATGTTTACCATACTTTTTGGCGTGACCAGAAGTCCCTCTTGACCATGGCGGAACCAATGATGGATGCAGAGTGCGCAGTCCAGTTTTTATTTTACGTCATTGAGTATCACAAACTCATTCAGAGGATGAGAGATGAAAATGCACCGCCATCAAGTGTTTGGGGAAGTAAATGGACAGTCACTGAAAGAAAGTAACTTACCAATGTCCACACTCAGATGTCGGCTGCAGCCTGTGATAACGTTAATAACTCTATCAGGATTAGGCCATATTCAACCCCAGCTCCTCAGAACTGTGAGGTAGATGTGCTCACCAATTTTCAGTATAACAAAATTATAGCTGGTGCTTTTAGCTTTTCTTTTTTAAAATACATGTTTTCTGTTTAAAAAAAAGTGATCCATGTTTTAATACTTTTTAAACTTGTCAAAATTACTAAATCTATTGGATGCTGTCATTCCAATTAAAACTAAGACAATCTTGAGGTGGCCGAGAGCACCCTAGAGAAGTACTATGACTGTAAAGGCCTCTCAATCAAAGGGTAGTGAAGCAGAGCTTCTTCTTCTTCTTTTCCTTTCGGCTATTCCCGTTAGGGGTCGCCACAGCGCGTCATCTTTTTCCATCTTACCCTATCTCCTGCATCTTCCTCTCTCACCCCAACTGCCCTCTTGTCTTCCCTCATCACATCCATAAACCTCTTTGGTCTTCCTCTCGCTCTTTTGCCTGGCAGCTCCATTCTCAACACCCTTCCACCAATATACTCACTCCGTCGCCTCTGAACATGTCCAAACCATCGAAGTCTGCTCTCTCGAATCTTATCTCCAAAACATCCAACTTTGGTTGTCCCTCTAATGAGCTCATTTCTAATCCTATCCAACCTGCTCACTCCGAGCAAGAACCTCAACATCTTCATTTCTGCTACTTCCAGTTCTGCTTCTTGTTGTTTCTTCAGTGCTCCCGTCTCTAGTCCGGACATCACGGCCTCACCACTGTTTTGTAAACTTTGCCCTTCATCCTAGCAGAGACTCTTCTGTCACATAACACACCAGACACCTTCCGCCAGCTGTTCCAACCTGCTTGGACCCGTTTCTTCACTTTTCCTTACCACACTTACCATTGCTCTGGATTGTTGACCCTAAATATTTGAAGTCCTCCACCCTCGGTATCTCTTCTCCCTGGAGCTTCACACTTCCCCCTCCACCCCTCTCATTCACGCACATATATTCTGTTTTACTTCGGCTAATCTTCATTCCTCTCCTTTCCAGTGCATGTCTCCATCTTTCTAATTGTTCCTCTGCATGCTCCCTGCTTTCATCTGCGAAGATCATGGTCCAATGGGATTCCAGTCTAACCTCATCTGTCAGCCTATCCATTACCATTGCAAACAGGAAGCGGCTCAGAGCTGATCCCTGATGCAGTCCCACCTCCACCTTAAATTCTTCTGTCACACCTAAGGCACAGAACACCATTGTTCTGCTGCCTTCATACATGTCCTGTACTATTTTAACATACTTCTCTGCCACACCAGACTTACGCATGCAGTACCACAGTTCCTAACTCCAAACTGAGGAGAACCTTTATAAACACTCTTTGTAATTTAGCCAAGTGTTAGTCAGAGTTAGACAGCAACACTTTCGTGAAATCATCATTAAGAACTTCAACAATATTCACATTCAGCTTGCTTGGGTTAGCGAGCTCACAAACCCCCAGAATCAGATAGCTCAAGAACTCTGAGCAAATAAATACAATGTAATAGCCAGGTTTTTTAGTGAAAGAATACAATTCACAAATACACATACAAACACACAAATCAGAACGATAACTTAACTATGATTGAAAAAAAAAAAAAAAGAGGACGGTGTCGTCTCCACGGAATGTAAACGATTGCGGTCACACTTAACCTCTGTAGACCTCTGCGATTGTTTTTTTTTAAGACGCATTGTTCTCAAATGAGCCAACCTGGCATTATAAATACTTCTTGGTAATTGAGATTGAGAGGAATAATTCCTCCTTGAAATGAAGCGATCGCTACACAGGCGTGTGTGTATTTTGGTTGGGCACCATCCATCATGTTGAATTGCTGAAATCCATTGATATTTTCTGGTCTTTTCAGATGGTATTCCATAGAATAATCTCTTTGAATATCTGTCTCGTCTGTTGTGACACCCAACACACAACAGGTTTCGGGCATTGTGAATATTCTCCTCCGGTTCAATGTCTCCCACAATGTCGAGCAGCTCTGTTGACCACCAATATGGCACCATGAAAATGGTGACGTCACGTGCACCAGCTCTACTGCTGGATTTTGCTCGAACACTCGGGAGGAAGGATTTACTCTTCACATGTTTCCAAAGGACCCGGCTCGTTCTGAAAAACTGGATTGCACGGGTGCAAAGGACAAGCGCTTTGTGGGTTCTAAATGACAGGTAGGTGTGTAAAGAGCTATTAAAAAAAATAATAGTTGAGGGGGACTAATTTCTCTCACAGTTTAAAGCATATGTTACGTGATTATTTAGAATAAATTCCCTTGGTCAAACCAGCAAAATATAACAAAGCACTTGTATTGACAAACCAGACGGTGATGGAGGTAAACAGTACTGATTGGATAACCACTGTGTAAGAACTGTCTCGGCAGCTCTCGTGACAGGCCGTGCTTGCTCAGAAGCTGCAAGAAGTACATCCTTTGCTGGGCTTTTTGGAGGATGGAGTTGATGTTCGTCCCCCACTTCAGGTCCTCTGAGACTGTAATTCCCAAGAAATTGAAGGTCTCGACAGTTGACACAAGGCAGTTGGACAGTGTCAGGAGCAACTGTGGTGAAGGATGCCTCCTGAAGTCCACAGTCATCTCTACAGTCTTTAGAGTGTTCAATGCTATGTTGTGTTGACCACACCAAGCTCCAGTCTTGCCACTTCCTGTCGATAAGCAGACTTGTCACCGTCTTTGATGAGGCAGATGACCGTGGTGTTATCTGCCAACTACAGAAGTTTGACAGTCGGATGCCACGAGGTGCAGCCCTTCATGTAGTAGAGGGAGAAGAGCAGAGGGGAGAGGACACAACCTTGGGGTCCCCCGGTGCTGATCGTGCACGTGGATGAGGTGGTGTCCTCAGCCTCACCTGCTGTGTTCTGCCCGTCAGGAAGTTCTAGATCCACCGGGAGATGGGAGGCGAGACGCTCAGCTGTAGAAGTTTGGAGAAGAGGACTTCAGGGACGATTGTGTTAAACGCAGAGCTGAAGTCCATGAACAGGATCCTCACATAGGTACCCTCGCTGTCAAGATGTTAAAGGATGAAGTGCAGACCCATGTTGACGGCATCAGGCGCAGACCTGTTAGCTCGATAGGCAAACTGCAATGGGTCCAGTTGGGGACCTGTGACGCTCATGAGGTGGTCCAGCATGAGAGGTTCAAAGGACTTCATGACCACAGATGTCAAGGCAACAGGCCTGTAGTTATTAAGATCTAAGACTGCTGCATTTTTTTGGGGGACCGGTATAATGGGGGACTGTTTGAAGCAGGTTGGTACTTCACACAGTTGTTGAGACCTGTTGAAGATCTTTGTGAAGACAGGAGCTCGTTGGTCTGCGCAGACGTTAAGCTAGGATGGGGACACAACATCTGGGCCCGGCGCTTTGTTGATCTTTTGTTGTTTGAAGATCCGTCTAACGTCGCTTTCATGGATGCTAAACGGTGGAGTGGAAGGTGGTACAGCTTGTGGTGCGGCTTAGTGGGTGCGTGGTGTGGAAGTGTCTATATCAAATCTGAAGTAAAAGCTATTTAGGTCGTCAACTGGTCCGCTCTTGTTTTCTACCAGGGTAGAACATTGCCTGTAGTTAGTGAGCGATTGTAATTTGTGCCAAACTGATTTGGAGTCATTAGCGCCAAGAGTCAGCTGGTTTCTAGAGCGATTGTAGAGGGCCATGTCCACACTACGAAATGTAATCTCTTTAGCCTGGGGGAGTTGTTTAAGTGTAGCTGAAAACCGCAGCCATTAAGGGTTCATTGACGAGGCGTGAACATGGTCATCAGGGGGTCGAGGATTAGTTGCTGTTGAAGCGTGGTCAAGGCAGTCTGTGATCACCGCGACAGCGGGTTGGTTGCTACCGCGACGTGAGCGTTGTCCGGCAGGAAGTCTGTCGACACCACGAAGTGAGCGTGGCTCGGCAGCGGGTCATTCGTCATCGATGCATAGGCTTGAATCAGCTGTGGCCATCCCGAGATGAGATTGTTTCATCTCCGCTGAATCCTGTCCATAAGATCCGCAAATTCATAGATCGTCAGTTTAGAGTCCGCCGGACGTCGGTGAAGTATCGGCGGAAGTCGGCTGAGGCTCGACCGGCGGCGAGATGTGGATGGACATTGGCTGTGGCTTGGCCATAGCAGAAGCAGGATGCCGCTATAGCTTGGTTGTCGGCGCGGAGTGGACGATACTCTGCTGTGGCTTGGTTGTCGGCGAAGCCTCGTCAGAGGTCAGCTGAAGCTTTATCGGCGGCGAGACATGGATGGACATAGGCTGTGGCTTAGTCGCCACGGGAGCGGAAGTGATAGTCCGCTGTGGCTTGGTCGCAGGCGAAGCATGGGCGGATGTCGGCTGTGGTTTGGTCGCAGAGCAGCAGGAGGCACAAGGCAGAACCCGTCTTGGGCGTCCCCTTTGGCCGAGACGCGCAGGGGCGGATAGATGGCTAAGTGGGTCCCCCAAAAAGGATTAGAGGAAGAGGACTTGGATGCACAGGCCAAAGGCACTCGGGGGCTCGAAGCATGGGGCGGCACAACAAACTGACTGGGACTGATCAACGGGAGAGGACAACATAACGGAGCCCACCAGAATAGGAGATACTTAGTCCTCAGGCAGGCGGCTGGTGATGCCGCGTCTTCTCTGCTGGGTCCTGTACAAGCGGGGGTGACCAAAATGCAGGAATTCCAGGCAACAACATAATATTCAAAATGGGTTTATTCCAGAAACAGCTCGATACCAAAAGGCAGTCCAAAACAACAAAAGCTAGGCTAGGCGTTATCCAAAAAAGAAGGGGCATCAGGAAAATCAGAAAATCTCTGTTGTTCATCTCCCATAGCAGGTGGCACAGCGTGTTTTCAACAACGACTGTCGGAGTGTAACATCTGCAAATGACGGCAGGCAATATGGTTGCCACTGGGATGTCGAGTGAGGCTCATTTTTTTTCATATAGACATTGAACTGAATAATATTATATGTAGTTTTCATAACAATAGCTATTTTAAATTGTATATTTGGGTGTCAGTTGCACTTTAACTACCCACATTGTATTCATCCTCATATCCTCCATGCCAAGTTCTCCCTCCGTGTTTGGCGCTTCGCACATTCCTGCTACACCCTCAAAGCTCTTCTCCCTGCCTACGCTCCGGCTACCAGCATCTTCCTTGTTCCAGCAGACCACAATCACTCTTCGGAGATCCTATATGCCCCCAGCTTCTACCAAACAAACCACTCGTCTACTTCCTCTCCCACCGCTTGGGTCCATATTATACAATTACCAATCTTTATACTTTTCTTTTTGTTCTTTACTTTTAAAATATTTGTGAGCATGCAAAGCACACTTAGTTATGTTGTGTATGAAATGCACTATATAAATTTGTTTTCCTTCGCTAGAGTACATGACCGTGTTTAGGTATTGTATGCAAGAGCATTTTAATGAGCTGTATGAGCAATATTAGTGGTGTATATGGAAAAAAATCTGCAGTAGGTAATACTGAATTATATTGTTGGCCCCTTGGACTCACTTCGCAGCTTCTTTTGCCACTCCATCTCTCCATGGAGGAAAGACGTCTGCTCGAAGAAGTGTGTCACCTTGGAGCCTTGCTCATCCTGCTCTGTTGTGTTAAACACACGCAGCTTGGACTCCTCCGTTAGGAACTCGCAGATGGGATGGACAGGAAACACAATCTGCTCCAAGCTTCGATCCTCACGTACAATCTGTACACACACACACACACACACGCACACACACACACACACACACACACACACACCCCATGATAAAGTTGGAATTCAAGTACAGATAAAAGTAACATTAGGAGTAGAAGTACGATGAGAAACAATACAAGATAAAATCAAAGTTATTCTCGGGGACAAAGCTTAACTCAACAATGAACATACAGCTTTTTGTAACTCCCCCCATGAAAATCCTCTCGAGGGATTTGTTTTCAAGAAGAAGCAGGAAATGACGTAAAGGACAGCGGTGCCCCCAAGTGGTCTCGTTTGTTTCCATTAGTTTTACCTCCGGGAAGGTAGCTTGTTGTTCCTTTGTGTTAGCCAAAATGCCGGTTTATTGCATTGCTGGACATTGCTTGAACACTCGGGAGAATGGATTTAGCCTTCATAAGTTTGCAAGAGAACCAGTTCATTGTGAAAAATGGATTGCACAGGTGCAGAGGACGAGAGCTTTGTGGGTTCCAAATAAGAGGTAGGCAGTAATGCGCGCCTGTTCAACGGTGTTCAACAAGTACTGCGGCGACTTCGAACATCCCCCTAAAAGCAGCACGGCTCACCCCGCTCGAATGTTTGCTCAGTACTGCGGCATCTGTGAACAACCCTCTACAGAAGCACGGCTCGGCTCCGTCATAAGCCACACCGGCCGGATGCGATGAGCCGCGATGGCGCATCTCCGCTAAGGAAGTGGATCTGACGGGGATGCGGTTTGGCCGTGATCGCATAAAATCTGAATATGGCTCGAAACAAGTGTAATATTGCCCCAAGGGCTCAAAACAATCGTGTAATATTGCCCGGGTAACTTCATAACCAAGTGAAGTTAAGTGGTGTTCTCCTTTTCGAAAAGAGCTTCTGTGTCAGAAGGGGTGCGTTTGTCTCCCATAGTTAGGGTGCACAGCGTGTTTTCATTGGCGAATATCCAGGTCACGTCACGGATGAAGGACGCAGACAATATGGCGACCACTTGGATATCGTAGAATGACAGTTCTGCAACTTTGCGCATGGATGACGCGCTCTCCGCTCACATTTATTTTTTTGTATAGACATTGGAGTGATTTCATTACAATATCTATTTTAGAATGTTTATAGGGGTGACACTTGGGCTTTAAGTCCAATTTAAAACTCTACTATGCAAAAGCAAAAGCTATTCAACAACAGTATAGAAATTCCGCTGTCTTCTCTGGGCCCCCGGTCCTCTCAGATGAAAACCATATTCTGCACGTCACAACAGCGTGGCTTCGGAGTAAAAGAGTGCGGGTACTAGATTGGCCTGGCTGCAGTTCAGACCTATCTTCCATTGAAAATGTGTGGCACATTATGAAGTGTAAAATACAACAGCAGAGACCGTGGAGTGTTGAACAGTTCAAACTGTACATCAAGAAAGAATGGCAAAGAACACCCTAACATCATCTACAAAGCTTCAACAATTAGTCTCCTCAGGTTTCAAATATTTATTGAATGTTAAAAGGTGATGTAACAGTGGTAAACATGAGCCTGTCCCAGCTTTTTTGGAACATATGTTCCAGCCATAAAATTCCAAGTTAATGATTATTTGCTTAAAAAAAAGTTAATCACTTTGGATTAACTCATGTACTCAATAAAATATAGGTTGACCGTGATTTGAAAACTATTTGTATTATTTTTTTGTTTTCTGTAACCTCCCAACTTCATTGGAATTGGTGTTGTATAGATGAAAAGTTCAAATGCAAAAGCAGATATATCCATTTTTGTTGTTTCTGTAGATTCTTTGATTTATTATTTATTCACAATGCCCGAAAAAAGTAGCAGCATGTTATCTGCAAAATACGGACAGTACCTCAATTTGAGAAGTGTGCAGGTCATAGTACTCCAGTGGGTCTTGTTCCACAACGGCTGTCGGTATTGACGACTTCAACATTTGTGACAGCGGACGATTGTTTAAGTTTAACTGTCAATAAAAAAACAACAACAATCTATTAGTCAAGCAACAATGTCAATCAGTGTTAACAGTATGTAAGGGTTAATTTAGCTGACCATCGAGGATATTCCTTCCTCGCCTTCTTTGGTCTTTTTTGGAGGTTTCAGAAGGTTTTGCAATACCTTGTTGTGTCGGGCCAGCTGAAAACCAACATGACACATTTCTGCTCAACACCGACAGAAAATTAAGTAATAATTTACAGAGCACTTATTAATAGTTAAAAGAAAAAACGAAAAACAGAACAGGAAACACGGAATCAAAAACAAAAGATTTCTAA
Organism: Syngnathoides biaculeatus; assembly: GCF_019802595.1. Taxonomy (NCBI): domain Eukaryota; kingdom Metazoa; phylum Chordata; class Actinopteri; order Syngnathiformes; family Syngnathidae; genus Syngnathoides; species Syngnathoides biaculeatus. The sequence continues at coordinate 42,671,747 of NC_084641.1, read as the reverse complement.
AATGAATAAAAGATATCCCAATTAAAGGTTGAATGACATTTTTCGCTCATCAATGATACATACCTCTTTTTGTCTCAAATATGCAAAACACAAATACTGTTTATATATTTGAAAAGTTCTGGTACCCACATAAACATTCATCCCCGGCTACTTCGCAGTTTTTCACTTTTCGCGGGTGGTTCTGGTCCCAATTAACCTTAAAAAATGAGGGATTACTGTAGTTGAGCCGATGTCTACATCACTGATATATATTTATTTCAGTCGTCAACTCAGTGTAAGAGCCTCCAAACACAATCTAATCATTCATAACCTTTTACACAAGTTCCAACTCTCAACTTATCTATCCAATTTTCGATACCACTAATCTTCACTCCGCTCAGCGGCGTGCTGGGGCCTATGTCAGCTCACTTCACCCGAGAGGCAGGGTACACCCTGGTACACACATTAAGACAATAGAGCTGCTGTTCCTGACTGGGATCATCAAACGACAGAGTAGTTTATGTTTGATAAGATTATCCTTTGGTCTGGACTGTTAAAAATTAATTTGCCCCGATAAGTTTAAAACGGGTCAGGCTGACAATTGTAACTATTAAACGTGTTCAATAGTTATAGCAAAAACTCTTCATGTTTGTGCGCAAAACCGAATACTCTCAAGTCATGAATCCATGAACTGTGACATGAAACAAAAAATAGCCAATCAAAGCAATGCCTGGCCTAAAAACCCAGAAACAACCATAAATAATACCCTACTCTTCCCTCTTTTTTTTTTTTAATTAAGTGGGTTCCCTACAGGGCTAGCAGTATCTTCGTATCTACATTTAGACCTGGAGTTGCAGGCGGGGTGAAGTAGCAAAGAAGCAAAGTGTCTAGACCAGGAACCAGCACTGATGTACAGAATCCCAGGCTGACGCCGACATTCCCCCAATATTAAATAATAATACAGTGAAGAAAATAAGTATTTGAACACCCTGCTATATTGCAGGTTCTCCCTCTTAGAAATCATCATAGGTGCATGTCCACTGATAGATAGATGAGATAATCTAAAAAAAAAAATCCAGAAGTCACAATGTTTGATTTTTTTTAATGATTTATTTGTGTGATACAGCTGCAAATAAGTATTGGAACACCTGTCTATGAGGTAGAATTCTGACCCATAAGGGCCTTTAAAAATCCACCTCCAGTACATGTATTATCCTAAATCAGATGCACCTGTCTGAGGTCGCTAGCTACATAAAGACACCTGTCCACCCCATACAATCAGTAAGACTCAAACTTGTGACATGGCCAAGACCAAAGAGCTGTCAAAAGACACCAGAGATAAAATTGTACAACTTCACACAACTGGAAAGGGCTACGGAGAAATTGCCAAGCAGCTTGGTGAAAAACAGTCCACTGTTGGGGCAATCATTAGAAAATGGAAGAAGCCAAACATGACGGTCAATCTGGAGTGAAGCCCCATGCAAGATATCACCTTGTGGGTTCTCAATGATCCTTAGAAAGGTGAGGAATCAGCCCAGGACTACACAACAGGACTTGGTCAATGACCTGAAAAGAGCTGGGACCACCGTTTCCAAGATGACTGTTGGTAATACACTCAGACGTCATGGTTTGAAATCATGCATGGCATGGAAAGTTCCCCTGCTTGAACCAGCACAATTCAAGGCCCGTCTTACGTTTGACCATTTGGATGATACAGAGGAGTCATGGGAGAATGTTTTGTGGTCACATGAGACCAAAATGGAACTTTTTTGTCATAATTTCACTAACCGTGTTCAAAGGAAGACGAACGATGAGTTCCATCCCAAGAACACATCCTACTGTGAACCATGGGGGTGGTAGCATCATGGTTTGGGGGTGTTTTTCTGCACATGGGACAAGACAACCCCACTGTATTAAGCATAAGATGACTGCGGCCATGTATTGTGAGATTTTGGGAAACAACCTCTTTCCCTCAGTCAGAGCGTTGAAGATGGGTTTTGGCTGGGTCTTTCAACATGACAACCCGAACCACACAGACAGGAAAACAAAAGAGTGGCTCCGTATGAAGCATATCAAGGTTCTGACGTGGCCTAGCTAGTCTCCAGACCTAAACCCAATAGAAAATCTTTGGAGGGAGCTGAAACTCTGTGCTTCTCAGCGACAGCCCAGAAACCTGTCTGATCTAGACAAGATCTGTGTGGAGGAGTGGGCCAAAATCCCTCCTGCAGTGTGCGCAAAGCTGGTGATCAACTACAGGAAATGTTTGACCTCTGTAATTGCAAACAAAGGCTACAGTACAATATATTAACATTGGTTTTCTCAGGTGTTCAAATACTTATTTGCAGCTGTATCACACAAATAAATCATTAAAAAAAATTGTGATTTCAGAATTTTTCTTTTGAGACTAGCTCTCTCACATTGGACAGGCACCTACGATGAAAATTTCAGACCCCTCCATGATTTCTAAGTGGGAGAACTTGCAATATAGTAGGGTGTTCAAATACTTATTTTCTTCACTGTGGCTATGTGGAGATACATTTAAATAACCAGCGACAAGACCCAATTACACAGTAAATGGATGATGAAGTGATGGATTGGGCACATGCTTCTCAGGCCATGGATGGTGTCCAACTCACACACCCACAGCTTGTTGTTACCATTACCAGCCACGCTCAAAATAGCGTTCCGTCCCGACATTGGCACGAGCGCATGGGCCCTAAACAATTTACCACGAATGAACACAAACCCCTTGTATCACACAACACAAAAGTTGATAAACAGAGCAGTCGGCAGCCACTTCTGCTGATATGTCAGGTGTAGTCATCTACTTGGCCCGTCAAGATCTTACTCTATCAGGGCTCAAGATGTTTTGAGTGGAAAATGTTGTCTTGGAAGACAATCTTCAGTGGTGCAAGTAAAGGGTTGAACATCGAACTTACTGAACAGCTTCATTTAATTACCAGGTGGATAAATGGGGAGGCGTCTCTTTTCACGAGGTTGGAGAATTTCTCAAGAATCCAGAACAAAGACTGTAAGCGGCTACTGCTGCTTGTAGTTGAAGCAGCTATGTGTGATGGCGACCTGCCTGGTCTTAGGTTCCTAGATACAGCTAGAAAAGTAAAACCCATTGTGGAAGAACTCCCCAAAACCTCCAAGAGCAATGAGAAACCTGTGGTTTCAGATACAAGACAGAATATGCAGTCCCATACTCAACTCACCTAACCTTTTCAAACATCAACGGAGGCACATAGAGTCTAGCAAATACCTTCCGGGGGAGCTGGAAATGGGAGTATGTGAGTAATCTGCAAGTACGTCGTGAATGGAGAACCGAAAGACTAAACTGACCTGTTGGAATGGTTAAAGTACCTTGCCAAATGATGATGGGAGGTTAAGAAAGATCCAGGTGAAGACCATCTAGGATAGTAATGTCAGGCTATTCTCAGACCTGTCTCAAAAATCATTCTATTCAGTATCAACATAAAGTTGCAGGATTTTGATATGTTTCGGTTTGTTTGACATCTTATATATGCTAAGCGGGGAGTATTCTGCCTTTTATGTATAAACTGTGACACACAAGATTGCTACATTCTGCTGTAGTGTACGGTTTCAGTGCATCGCCCCCCACCAAAAAAGCCAGACTGGCTTACAGTATGTACTATATTACTTTATATTATACTATTAATTATCCAGATCGGCTCTTTGGAGTGCGCATCATCGAAGTTCCACCCAGCAACTCTCTCCTTCCTTCTTCCTTCCTCTCCGCCATTTTCTACACTATGATAGAGTGTGTGCAAGACAACCGCTGTAGTTCAAAATACCTCCAAAGCGCTGTGCTTGATCCTAAAGCTGCCGTCAAATCTTCCAAGCATGAGAGAATGATGCAGAATGGGGTTGTTCAAAATGGGAGCTGCGTTCGGTTTGTGGACAGCGGATTGCAGAAAAACAGCGGTGACTGAGGAAGAGGAGGGAGCTGCGTTCGCTTTTGCGGATTGCAGAAAAATGAGGACGCTGATCGATCGGTGAAAAAGTCTTGGATATGATCAGAGACGGCAGAAGTTATGCTTTTGTGGCACCTTTATGGCGTGAATGAATCACTGGCATGTTACATGAAGAATGATGTGGTAAACTGTGAAACCGCATCAATAACTTTTAATAAGGGAGCAAAATGTGTAATGATAAAACTTAAGGTGCAATGAGGGATTCACCCTTTTGAGGATGAGGCTTTTCAGCAAGCAAAGGTTGATTTGAAAAATTTCAAAAGTGTGCAACTATATGGTATGAGCTGTCGAGTTTAGCAATTGTGTTGACAGGGTTATCTCCTCTTACAGGTTGTTGGATTAATTGTACATAAAGTTATCTTAAATTTCCTCTTTTGTTTTGCTTTTAATGTTCTCTTGGTATGCTTAATATGCGTACATTGACTCGCGTTTGCTTTGTTTACTTACAGTTTTGTTTATCGACTCACGGTTGCTTTATTTATCAAATTTGCTGTATCTGTTACATTTCAGACCGCCCTAAGGATTCGTGAAGATGTGGCCAGAACAGGCTGGACATGGCGAGAGAGAGACATCTCACTTTCTCCTCGTGAGCAAAAGTTCCTCTTGTCGAGGAGGGGGCGCCACAGCGGTGAAACAGAAGTAATATAACAGCGACACACCAGAAGTGACGTCACAAGAGTGCGTAACAGACATTTGGTGCTACACAAGATTACCTCAAGCGTTTGCTTTGTTTGTCACTTTCTGTACTGCAATAAAAATTTTAGTTTATTGTTATTAACTAGACACTTGTACTATTGTAATTTTTGTCTCAAGTACGCAAAGTATAAATTCTTTACTGTTGACTAAACATTTTGGTACCCATAGTAAAAATACAATGTTTTATAATTTAAATGTATATGATGAGTTTATAATACTGAATATTATATTTATAAGGTTTTATAACAAAAGATTTAACCAAATACCTCTGTCTCAAATATGCAAAGTACAAATACTGTTTAGATATTTTAAATGGTGTGTGGTTCCGACATAAACATACATCCCTGCTACTTCGCGGTTTTTCACTTTTCGCAGGAGGTTCTGGTCCCAATTCATCATGAAAAAAGAGGGACTGTAGTAATTTGCCAGCTAATTTGCACGTGTGGAAGACAGCTGTGAACAATCTTTTGGCATTCTTTTTGGTTTGCTCTGCAAAAATTACAATCTCAGTCTATTGGTTTAAAAATTAAATATTGATAGGTGATATTCTAGTATTACTCTTCGCATTTGATTCCATCCATCCATTTTCTTCGCCACTTATCCTCATGAGGGTCGTGGGGAGTGCTGGACCCTATCCCAGCTGTCAAGGGGCAGGAGGCGGGCTACACTCTGAACTCGTTGCCAGCCAATCGCAGGCATTTGATTCCAGAAAGTTAATTTATTTTCAAGTTTTCAAGAGTTTTAGAGAATGTCTATGTGGGCTACCTTTGTTTTACAAAACACAACCGAGTATGTTTGTATTGTTTTACAGTTTTACACAACTTCCACTCTTCTTTTCCTTTCGGCTTGTCCCGTTAGGGGTCGCCACAGCGTGTCATCTTTTTCCATCTTAGCCCATCTCGTGCATCTTCCTCTCTAACCCCAACTGCCCTCATGTCTTCACTCACCACATCCATCAACCTTCTCTTTGGTCTTCCTCTTGCTCTTTTGCCTGACAGCTCCATCCTCAACACCCTTCTACGAATATACTCACTCTCTTGCCTCTGAACATGTCCAAACCATTGAAGTCTGCTCACTTGAACCTTGTCTCCAAAACATCCTACTTTGGCTGCCCCTCTAATCAGCTCATTTCTAAACCTATCAAAGCTGCGCACTCCGAGTTAGAACCTTAACATCTTCATTTCTGCAACCTCCAGTTCTGCTTCCCGTTTTTTCTTCAGTGCCACCATCTCAAATCCATACATCATGGCCGGCCTCACCACTGTTTTATAAACTTTGCCCTTTATCCTAGCAGAGACTCTTCTGTCACATAACACACCAGACACCTTCCGCCAGCTGTTCCAACCTGCTTGGACCCGTTTCTTCACTTCCTTACCATACTCACTATTGCTCTGGATTGTTGACCCTAAATATTTGAACTTGTCCACCCGTGGTATCTCTTCTCCCTGTAGCCTCACTCTTCCCCCCTCCACCCCTCTCATTCACGCACATATATTCTGTTTTACTTCGGCTAATCTTCATTCCTCTCCTTTTCAGTGCATGTCTCCAGTTTTCTAATTGTTCCTCCGCCTGTTCCCTGCTTTCACTGCATATCACAATATCATATGCAAACATCATGGTCCAAGGAGATTTCAGTCTAACCTCGTCTATCAGCCTATCCATTACCACTGCAAACAGGAAGGGGCTCAGAGCTCATCCCTGATGCAGTCCCACCTTCACCTAAAATTCTTCTGTCACACCTAAAGCACACTTCACCATTGTTCTGCTGCCATCATACATGTCCTGTACTATTCTAACATATTTCTCCGCCACACCAGACTTACGCATGCAGTACCAAAGTTCCTCTCTAGGCACTCTGTCATAGGCTTTCTCGAGATCCACAAAGACACAATGTAGCTCCTTCTGACCTTCTCTGTACTTTTCCACAAGGCAAATAATGCATCTGTGGTACTCTTTCTAGGCATGAAACCATACTGTTGCTCGCAGATACTTACTTCTCTCCTGAGTCTAGCCTCCAATCCTCTTTCCCATAACTTCATTGTGTGGCTCATCAACTTTATTCCTCTATAATGACATGCCCTAATCCAACCACTGTCTCCGGTGTTGTTTCGAAGAGTGTTTAATTCGGCGCACATTGGTGTGCATGAATGCATAGTGAGTGCAGCAGAGGAGCCATGACAGTAAAAGGTAGGGGTGGGGGTATTCATTGTCCTAACACCCCAATGCTACATGAGACAATCAGTCAATGAGGATGCGGAGTGGCTCACCTGCTGGGCCAAGATATAAATATTGTGTCCCACCTCACGGGGTGACACGTCCCCACCCTCACTCTCACTCTCCTGATGGTAGGCATTTTTGATCACATCCACCTAGAAATGCATACACATGTGCGCACACAAACACACAGAGTCAGAAGAAGAATCCCCTCTCTGAAGGCCTCATGAGACAAGGTGGCTCTAACCAGTTCTCGGGGACGGAGGTTGAATAGGATCCTCTCTGCGTTCTCACTGTCATGACGACTTTCCATTAGCGCCAGCAGCAATTTAGAGGCATTATCCTTGTAACGGGACAAAAATGACACCACGTGACACCATGTAATGTTTCATAATGTGAGGACAACGTACCTTGAGCTGCAGCACCATCTCCATCTGGTAACGGCAGAGGGGGCTGATGTCGTTGAGTATGAGGGCCGTGATGATGTCGATGCCGTTGCATTCATGCGTAACAATGCATGTCTGAAACACACACAAAAATGTCTTCTGAAGGTTCTCCTGATGAAGAAGTACCTTCTCTACCTGGTTCTCCTGACACGGCCCCTGACAGTACTCCGTGAGGGTCTCCAGGGTCTGAGTGATGAGGTGGACGTTTGACTCATTGATGTAGAGGCCCAGGAGGCCCAGTCCACCCGTGGTACTTCCACACATTATGTCCAAGAACTGGAGCGTCTCGCATACTAAGTTGTAGTTAGTCTTATTATTCTGGCAGCGCAAGAAGTTCTGAAAGACCAGGTCAGTGGAGATAAAGTACCCATCCGTTCTACTAGATACCACCGCATGGGATTACCACTCACTTGCAGATCCTGGTTGTGGTTTTCACAGAGAAGCTGCAGGAACCTCAGGATGGGCTTCATGATCAGGACAGCTGGGCCCATCTCAGTCTCAACCTCCTTCTGCTCCACTATTGACTCAGCTTGAACGGAGGAGGGGCTACCTCCTTGGCCCTCGACAAATAAGGAATGTTCGTTTGTGTCAGGAAGTCCAAGCGGTGAAGAGGAATCTTCCAGAGAAGATCATGGGTGTTGAGAGCACATAATTATGAAACGTGTTCACGATGAGCTCACCATTGTTTTGCTCCTTCTCATTGGCTTTGTGGGACATCTCACCAACATTAACTGACACGGTAGCTTTGATGTCCATCTGTGCCTCTTTCATCCTGTCATGGAGAACTTTGAAAAACTTCTCCGACTTGTTGTCCCCCATCATTAACTTGTAGAAAGAGTTCTACAGGATTCAAGAATTCAGAGAAAGCTTTTCAAAAAACAACCCTAACCCTAAAAAAAAAAAACTAGCAAATGTGTATGTGGGGCCTCTAGTTAACCTGTATCTCTGTGTTGCCTCCCTCTAGCAGGCAGATGGCCAGCTGGATGCTCTCCTTGAAGATCTTATCATTCTTGGTGCTCATCACTAGGTCCGTAAAGAGTTTGCTCCCGCCTTCTCGGTCCAGACGACACTGAACCGCTGCCACCGCCACCCAGTCGCGCTCTGGCTCACTGCCTGGTGGTCACACCAGCATGTCATGAATTCACAAGACAAACTTGAGTTGGACTTTTAAAATGAAAGCCTGAAACTGAAAGTGTGTATTTCCCCAAATAGTGGCTAATACATGAAGAGAGTCACACATCAAAATATGGGCTGTAACGATCGTAACGATAGCAGCAGATACTCAGCACACGTGGCATTTGGACTTTGAACTTGTTGGTGATATTAAGGAAAAAAATTGTAGATTATTATTTGATAGGATGGCACTGTGAAGCAGCTATAGAGCGTTGGCCTCACAATTCTGAGGAGCCGGGTTCGAATCTTGGCCCTGCCTGTGTGGAGTTTCTACAGGCACTCCGGTTATCTCCCAAATCCCAAAAACATGCATTAATTGGAGACCCTAAATTACCCCTAGGTATAATTGTGAGTGCGACTGTTGTCTGTCTCCATGTGGCCTGCGATTGGCTGGCAACCAGTTCAGGGTGTACCCTGCCTCCTGCCCGTTGACAGCTGGGTAAGGTTCCAGTACTACCCGCAAGCCTTTTGAGAATAAATGAATCAGAAAATGGATGGATGGATGGATTATTTGATAGTATATTGATTAAATTAAGTGGCACAGTGGTAGACTAGTTAGCATATTTCAAAGGTCTAAGGTCCACATTTCAAATCTGGCCCCGCCTGTGTGGAGTTTGCATGCTCTCCTTGTGCCTGCATGGGCTTTCTCGGGGTACTGGGGTTTCCTTCCACATCCTAAAAACATGCATCGTTGGTTATACTCTGAATTCTTGATAGATGCTTATGGTTGTTTGTGTGCATGCAACCTGTGATTGGCTGACGACCATTTCTGGGTCTATCTCGCCTCTCCCCCAGAGAAAGATGAGATAGCCACCAGCATACCCACAAACCAAATGAGGATAAGTTACATGGAAAATGGAACAACTAATGAACCACTAGTACTCTGAACTTGAGGAAATAAATCTGTGTAAGGAAATGCAGAGCAGTGTTTATTAATTTTGGTTCTGAAAAGACGTTTGGAACCTGCCACTCCAAATTCTGCCAGCCCATTCTTCAGGTTATTCTTCTTGTTTGGAAACAAGTAGTTCTGCAACAGAACATTCCGCAACAAAATTCCCTGGAAGACCACAGAACATTTTAAAATATTTAGTATGATTATTAGAAGAAGAAAACTGTGTGTTCTCCACCTTTTCATCAAAGTCCAGTGTTCTAATCAACATTTCCTGCAGTGTCCTTAGAACTTTGATACACAACTTCTCCTCTGTGGAAATCAGAGCTTTTGTGTGCTGAATTAGCCTGTGCAAGGACACACGCATGCACATACACACACACACACACACACACACACAAACATGAACTTCTGAACTGTCCTGATTCTTAATGATAGTCATCATCAATTATTAAGATTATTTTTCTCACTTGGAGATGAATCCCCCTGACTCGCAACGCAGCCGTGCATCTGTTCCCTCGAGGAAGAGAAGCTCTGGCTGGTGAAGAACGTCCACTAGCACAGAGAGCTCAGCATTGACAAGTGGTTTGAGGCGCTGCTCCAGTGTATTGATGACGTCCTGTAGTTTCTCAATGATGTTCTTGTAGTCGCAGAGGTTGCTGGATCCAACCGGCCGTGTTGAGCGTGATGGTAATTTATAGCTGGTATTGGAGCGCGACAGTGAGTTTAGAGCGCTGGTGGATAACATGGCGCTAATCTGAGCCTCCAGGTCCAGAGGTAGAGCAATGGAGCGGCTCTTGGCTGGGAGGACACAATTATCTTACTTTTGAATATCAAACGATAACAGTATAAATGACAACACACATGGTGTCATAGGCAAAACATCTATGACATCACCAGTAATATCCCTGGCGATACTACTGGCATAGTAAATGATGTGACATCTGGTGAGTTCACAAGAGACACCAAGAGTGATGTCATCCAGGACATGAGTGCCATCATTGGTGACATTAAAGGGGAAATCCAGTGCTTTGCATGAACAGTGTATCCAATAGGTCATGTAATATGTACCCTGTTTTGACAATGTGATGTTAAATCCTCTCTCATTTAATAGTGTTTTGAGAAGATTTTTATTGACAGTTACAAATTTTCAGGGGTGCTGCCATTTTCCCGAGTCACATGATCTACGTGGGCGTATCTGACGTGTACCGTGCCGTTACGAACGCTCGATTACATGGGACACCATTACACCCAGTGCTGATTTCTCGGATTTATCCTCATCTGATGAAGAAATAGCAGTATTGGTTGATTGGGAAGACGGAGGAATACTTCAATACAGATTTGAACCTGTGGCTGTAATTAATTTTGAATATTCGGATGATTCTTTGGGCGGAATAATTCGGAGTCTGACTACTCAGAGGCCTACGGGCGACAGAAGTGCGTAAACAAAGGCCCCCGGGAGCTCTGGGCCGGCAGCCATGGATGGTTCTTCAGACGGGAATGATGCAGAGTCTGACAAGTGAGCTCCGGCGGGGGGCCGCGAGCCGAGCTTCCAGGTAGTGAATGCCTTTAGCCGAGCTTCGGTGGTGGCGGAGGCCTTTAGCCGAGCTTCGGTGGTGGCGGAGGCCTTTAGCCTAGCTTCGGCTTCCAGGGCTAACGCCCTCCGTTGCCTGGAAGCTTGGCTCGTGGCCCGCAGCCACCCGCTTCATTAGCCCCGGATGCCAAAGCTAGGCTAAATGCCTCTGCCGCCACCAAAGGCGGGCCACGAGCTCTGGTGGTGGGCCGCGACCCGAGCTTCGACGTCCGGGAAGGCCTTTAGCCGACCTTTGGCGTCTGGGGCTAACGGCCTCTGCCGCCTGGAGCTTTCTCGTCAGACTTCGCATCATTACTGTTCAAGAACCATCCATGGCTGCAGGCTCAAACCTCCCGAGGGGCTTTGTTTATGCACTTATGTCGCATGGAGGCCTCCGAGCAGTCAGACTCCGCGTCATTCCGCCTGAAGCACCAACCAACAACATTCAACATTAATTACACCCACAGGTTCAAATCTGTATGGAAGTATTCCTCCGTCTTCCCTATAAACCGATACTGCTATTTCTTCATCAGATGAGGATAAATCTGAGAAATCAGCGCTGGGCATAATGGTGTCCCATGTTGAAAGGAGTGTTAATTAGTGATGCTTCCAATTACCGTTGAATACCCGAATGTATTATGCAACCATGGTTATATAAGTTGTTTTTCACTCACTTGTTTTTCACTATCTTGTTCGCATGCATACACTCACTTGTTTTTCGTATCACTTGTTTTTCTGGTCAAGACGTCTGGACCGTTTCACTATCTTGTTCGCATGCATACCAAAGACGAACATTGTTGTGGGATGTCTTGACAGTTATGGCTGCGTAAGATGTTTTTCAGAGCCTGAAGGACACACTTAGGTGTCAATAGTAAATCAGGAAACAATCGTTGTGGCGCCAGGTGGGACGGGTAGGCCACCCGCCCTTTCTCTCGCACGCAACTGAAAAGTATAATAGAGAGATGCAGAGTACAAACAGGGAGAGTCTGCTGCGGGTTTCGTACGGACGCCCAGCTGGTTGACAAGCAGACCTCTACCTGGGTGATCGGCTCTCCACCTTCTCGGCATAGGTAAGGGGCTCATATGATTGATTTCACGCAATGTCAACTGTGTTTTGAGAACTTGCATTTGGTCGAAATAAATATGCCAGTTATTGAGGCTAAATAGCATTTGGGAACGTTGGTCTTTTGTTGAGTGTCGTCTTTGTCTCCTGAGCGCCGACCAGCACCGATCCTTTCAATAAAACACATGTAATCCAGCGTTTGTAAAGGCACGGTACACGCCACATACGCCCACGTAGATCATGTGACTCGGGAAAATGGCAGCGCCCCTGAAAATTCAGAATTGTCGATAAAAATCTTCTTAAACCACTATTAAATGAAAGAGGATTTAACTTCACATTGTCAAAATAGGGTACATATTACATGACCTATTGGATACATTGTTCATGCAAAGCACTGGATTTCCCCTTTAATTACTGACCTTATCTCTACAATAAGTGACACTCGATACCATCAATGACGGTACCCACCCAGTGATTTCATTGGTGACTTAATAGATGACATCTCTTAAGACATAATCAGTGTTCAATTAATTCATAAATTGCAGATGGATCAGAAGATATAAAGTGCACACAGTGGAACTTCGTTAAAACAGACCGTCAGGACTGAACAATGTGCCCCAAAACCCTATACATTTGTCACCGAAGATGTCATTAACAAAGTCTGTTCCAAACCACTAATTAGTGGCGCTGTGACAAAATCCATGCATAGGATGGGACTGACGTGCTTTCGAGTTACAGATACAATATACAACAATGACAAGATCCATTGGAAGAGGTGTGGATTTAGCCGTACTTCCATATTGTCATTGTGCTTTTGGTTAGATGGTTAGGTGTTTGTTTAGGTAAGTTCCATACATTTTCTGGTAAATACTCCCTAATGGCCTCCAGCATTCCCATGAATCTTGTGAGGATGAGCTGTCTGGAAAATGGATGGGTGCATACGCCCTGGTTTTCTTCGACCCATTAGTACTCATTTCTTTGAACCTTTTGTAGTGCTTTATATTTATTAATCCATTCTTTTGTTACTTTTTAAATTATCATTTGTCCTACTCATTACTAAGGGACCTTTTTTTCAAATTTAAATATAGACAGTAATTTTCCGGCTCTATTGTTGCTTCAGACCTGTGAACTGGTCTGAAAATGCCTGATCTCTTCTGATCTCAGAAGATAAGAAGAAGTCCTGGCTAATACTTGAATGGGAGACCACCTACGAATACCCACAGTTGGGGTTGGGCACTTAGCCAATCACCTGCTTCCATTATAACTAGAGCTTAGAGAAACTGCATTTTCAGCCTAATGTGCCTCATGGCATTGACAGCTCTGGGGGGGGTGGGGGAATGATGCTTTGAGGTCACATACAGACACGGTTTGTCCATGGCCTCGCAGACTGTCAAAACCTGGAAAAATATCACCAGCAGGGTAAACTTGCCAGAGTATATATATCCATCCATCCATCCATTTTCTTTGCCGCTTATCCTCACGAGGGTTGCTGGGAGTGCTGGAACCCAGTTTAGGAATTGTGTTGATGGCGTTGGATGAAATGGATTAATTGTACATAAAGTTATCTCATATTTGCTCTCCTGTTTTGATTTGAATGCTCCATTGCTATGCTTAATATGCTTCTACTGAGTTGCGTTGGCTTTGTTTGCGTATCTTGCTTTGTTTGTTTATCAACTCATGGTTGTTTTATTTATCACGTGTTTGTTACATTTCGGACAGCCCTAAGGAAATAAAAAAGAGGATTCGTGGTGATTTGGCCAAAACGGGCTGGAGATGGTGAGACAGACACATCCCGCGTTCTCCTCACGAGCAAACGTTCCTCTTGTCAAGGAGGGAGTGGCACACTGACGAAATGGAAGTGATGCAATAGGGGCGCGCCTGAAGTGACATTAAAACAACGTGTACCGGGCATTCAGTGTTACACGAGAACACCACGCGTTTGCTTTGTGACTTTCTGTACTGCCATAAAAAAATTATTTTATTGTTATGATTCAACCAAACACTTGTAGTGTTGTAATTTTTCTCTCAAGTGGGCAATGTATAAATGCTGTCCTGTTGATTAAACATTCTGGTACCCACACGGCTGCCCCAGCAGAACAGAAGTGATGTCACAGCGGCGCGCCGGAATTGATGTCAAAACAGGGCGTCATGGGCATTCGGTGCTGCATGAGAAGACCACGTGTTTGCTTTGTGACTTTCTGTACTGCAATAAAAATGTTATTTTATTATTGTTTAACTTGACACTTGCAGTGAAAATTGTGTCTTAAGTTGGCAAAATATAGATGTACTGTTAATTAAACATTCTGGTACCCACACGACATCTCCAGCAGAAGTCTCTGAGTGATGAATGGTAAATATTCAGTGAGATAATACAGGTTCTGGTCCCAATTAACCGCAAAACACGAGGGATTACTATATGCTTGGAGCCGCAAAAAACTAAAAGCCTTATATACAGTGAAGAAAATAAGTATTTGAACACCCTGCTATAGTGCAAGTTCTCCCACTTAGAAATCATGGAGGGGTCTGAAATTTTCATCGGAGGTGCATGTACATTGTGAGAGAGATAATCTAAAAAGAGAAATCCTGAAATGAAAATGTAAGATTTTTTAACAATTTATTTGTGTGATACAGATGAAAATAAGTATTTGAACACCCGAGAGAACCAATGTTAATATTTGTTATTGTAGCCTTTGTGTGCAATTACAGAGGTCAAACGTTTCCTGTAGTTGTTCACCATGGTTGCACACACAACAGGAGGGATTTTGGCTCACTCCTCGACACAGTTCCTCTCGAGATCAAACAGGTTTCTGGGCTGTCGCTGAGAAACATCGAGTTTCAGCTCCCTTCAAAGATTTTCTATTGGGTTTAGGTCTGGAGACTGGCCAGCCCACGCCAGAACCTTGATATGCTTCTCACGGAACCACTCCTTGGTTTTCCTGGCTGTGTGCTTCAGATCATTGTCATGTTGAAAGACCTAGCCACAACCCATATTCAATGCTATGACTGAGGGAAAGAGGTTGTTCCCCAAAATCTCACAATACATGGCAGTGGTCATCCTCTCCTTAATACAGTGCAGTCATCCTGTCCCATGTGCAGAAAAAAAAAAACCCAAGCATGATGTGACCACCCACATACTTCACAGAAGGGATGGTAATCTTGGGATGACTTCTAACTATGACGTCTTAGTGTATTACCAACAGTCACCTCTGAAACAGTGGTCCCAGCTCTTTTCAGGTGATTGACCAAGTCCTGTTGTGTAGTCTTGGGCTGATTCCTCACCTTTCTAAGGATCATTGAGACCCCACGAGGTAATATTTTGCATGGGGCTCCACTCCGTTTGAAATTGACCATCATGTTTACCTTCTTCCATTCTCTTATGATTGCTACAACAGTGGACCTTTATTCACCAAGCTGCTTGGAAATTTCTCTGAAGCCCATTCCAGCCGTGTGGAGCTGTACAATTTTGTCTCTGGTGTCTTTGGACAGCTCTTTGGTCTTGGCCAAGTTACAAGTTTGAGTCTTACTGATTGTACGGGGTGGACAGGTGTCTTTATGCAGCAAACGACCTCACACAGGTGTATCTGATTTAGGATAATACATGGAGTGGAGGTGGACTGTTAGGGTCAGAATTCTTGCTGATAGACAGGTGTTCAAATACTTATTTGCAGCTGTATCACACAAAATCGTTAAAAAAACCAGATTGTGATTTCTAGATTTTTCTTTTTAGATTATCTCTCTCACAGTGGACATGCACCTATGATGAAAATTTCAGACCCCTGCATGATTTCTAAGTGGGATAACTTGCAAAATAGCAGGGTGTTCAAATACTCATTTTTTTCAACACACACTGTATCCATCCATCCATTTTGTCCCGCCTTTACGGGTCGGGTCACGGGGGAAGTCGCTTCAGCAGGGATACCCAGACTTCCATTTTCCAGCCACTTCTCCAGCGTGTCCTGGGTTTTCTCCGGGGTCTCTTTCCAGTGGGACTTGCCCAGAATACTTCACCAGGGAGGCATACAGGAGGCATTCGAATCAGATGCCCCACCCACCTCATCTGGCTGCTCTCAATGCAGAGGAGCAGGGGCTCGACACTGATCCCCTCCCGGATGACCGAGCTTCTCACCCTATCTCTAAGAGACAACCTGCAGAGGAAAATCATTTCGGCCGCTTTATCCAGGATCTTGTTCTTTCTGTCACGATCCACAACTCATGTCCATAAGTGAGGGTAGGAACGTAGATCAACTGGTAAATTGAGAGCTTCGCTTTTTAACTTAGCTCCCTCTTTACCACAACAGACTAAAACAAAGTCAGTATCACTGCAGACGCTGCACTGATCCGTCTGTCGATCTCCCGCTCCATTCTTCCCTTACTTGTGAACAAGACCCCAAGACACTTGAACCCCTCCACTTGGGGCAGGATCTCATCCCCGATCTGGAGAGGGCATGCCACCTTTTTCGAACACAGGAACATGGACTCGGATTTCGACCTGCTGATTTTCATCCTAGCCGCTTCACACTCGGCTGTGAACGGCTCCAGTGAGAGCTGGAGGTCACGGCTTGATGAAGCCAACAAAACAAATTCATCTCCAAAGAGTAGAGATGCGATGCTGCGGCCACCAAACCGGACACACGCTACACCTCGGCTGCGCCTAAAGATTCTGTCCATAAAAGTTATGAAAAAAATCGGTGACAAAGGGCAGTCTTGGCAGAGTCCAACACTCACCAGAAACGAGTCCGACTTATTGCCGGCAATGCGGACGAAACGCTGACAGTGGTCGTACAGGTACCGAACAGCTCATATTAGGGGGTTCAGTACCCCATAATCCCGAAGAACACGCCACAGGACTCCCCGAGGGACACGGACGAACGCCTTCTCCAAGTCCACAATAAGTACGTAGACTGGTTGGGCGAACTCCCATGCACCCTCGAGGATCCTGTCAAGGTTCTGGAGTTGGTTCACTGTTCCACAGCCAGGACGTAACCACATTGCTCCTCCTGAATCCAAGATTCGACTTCCGATGGAGCCTGCTCTCCAGTACCCCTGAAAGATCTTACCAGGGAGGCTGAGGAGTGTGATCCCCCTATAGTTGGAACACACCCTCTGGTCACCGTTCTTAAAAAGGGGGACCACCATCCCAGTCTGGCAATCCAGAGGCACTGTCCAAGATGTCCATGCGATATTGCAGAGGCATGTCAACCAGGACAGCCCCACATCAACCAGAGGTTTTTCGGAACTCGGGGCGAATCTCTGCCACCAAGGAGCTTTTTAACCAACTCGGTGACCTCAACCCCAGAGATAGAAGAATCCACCTCAGAGCACCCAGACTCAGCTTCTTCGTGGGAAGGCGTGTTGGTGGAATTGAGGAGGTGTTCGAAGTATTTACTCACAAGATCCCGAGTTGGGGTCAGCAGTGGCCCATCCCCACTATACAGTGTTGACGGCGCACTGCTTCCCCCTCCTGAGACGCCGGACGGTGGACCAGAATGTCTTTGAAGCCATCCTGAAGTCGTTCTCCATGGCTTTACCAAATTCCTCCCACGCCTGGGTCTTTGCCTCAGTGACCACCAAAGCTGCATTATGTTTGGCCAGCCGGGTACCTATCAGCTGCCTTGGGAGTCCCACAGGCCAAAAATGCTTGATAGGACTCCTTGATAGCATCCCTCACTGTTGATGTCCACCAACATGTTCGTGGGTTGCCGCCACAATAGGCACCGACCACCTTACGGCCACAGCTCCGGTCGGCCGCCTCAACAATGGAGGCACGGAACATCGTCCACACAGACTCAATGTCACCTGCCTCCTCCGGGACGTGAGCAAAGTTCTTTCGCAAGTGGGAGTTTAAATCCTTTCTGACAGTGGAATTTGCCAGCTGTTCCCAGCAGACCCTCACAATACGTTTGGGCCTGCCACGTCGATCTTCCCCCACCAACGGATCCAACTCACCACCAGGTGGTGATCAGTTGACAGCTCCGCCCCTCTCTTCACCCAAGTGTCCAAGACATGTGGTCACAAGCCCTCTGACACGACCACAAAGTTAATCATCCAACAGCAACCTAGGGTGTCCTTGTGCCAGGTGGACATGTGGACACCTTTATGCCTGAACATGGTGTATGTTATGGACAATCCATGATGAGCACAGAAGTCCAGTAAAAGAACACCACTCGGGTTCTGATCGGCGGGGCTGTTCTTCCCAGTCATGGCCTTTCAAGTCTCACTGTCACTGCCCATGTGGGCATTGAAGTCCCCCAAGAGAATGATGGAGTCCCCAGAGGAGCCGCTCTCTACCACTCCCTCTGAGGACTCCAAAAAGGGTGGGTACTCTGAACTGCTGTTTGGTGCACAAGCACAAACAGTCAGGACCCGTCCCCCTACATTCAGGCGGAGGGAGGCTACCTTCTCATCTGCTGGGGTAAACCCCAACGTACAGGCCCCAAGCCGGGGGGCAATAAGTATACCCACACCTGTTCAGTGTCTCTCACCGTGGGCAACTCCAGAGTGGAAAAAAGTCTAACCCCTCTAAAGAGGAGTGCTGCCAGAGCCAAAGCGACCTCACGCACCAATTCAGCCTCCAAAGAGTTGACATTCCATGTCCTTAGAGCTAGTTTCTATAGCCGGGGATAGGATCGCCAAGGTCCTTTGGACACAGCCCAGATCACATTACGGACCCCTATGGCTCCTCTCACAGGTGGTGAGCCCATGGCAAGGGGGACCCATATTACCCTTTTGTGCTGTGCCTGGCCGAGCCCCATGTGTGCTGGTCCGGCCACCAGACGCTCGCCTTCGAGCCCCACCACCGGGCCTGGCTCCAAAGAGGGGCCCCGGTGACCCGCGTCCGAGCAAGGGAAACCAAGAACACATTTTTGTACTCGGGGTTTTGGAGTTGTGCTTTGTCTGGTCCCAAACCTACAGTGAAGAAAATAAGTATTTGAAGACCCTGCTATATTGCAAGTTCTCCCACTTAGAAATCATGGATGGGTCTGAAAATTTCATCATAGGTGCATCTCCACTGTGAGAGATAATCTGAAAAAGAAAATTCCAGAAATCACAATGTATTTTTTTTTAACATTTTATTCGTGTGATACAGCTGGAAATAAGTATTTGAACACCTGTCTATCAGCTAGAATTCTGACCCCCAAAGACCTGTTCGTCCGCCTTTAAAAGTCCACCTCCACACCATGTATTATCTTGAATCACCTCAGTGGTTAGAGCATTGGTTTGGTAAACCAAGGGTTGTGGGTTCGTATCCCACTGGGGCCTCCACTCCCTGAGAAGGGTTGCGTCAGGAAGAGCATCCGGCATAAAAATTGTGCCAAACAAATATGTGCGTTCATCTGAGATGACACACTGTGGTGAACCCTAATGGGACAAGCCGAAAGAAAGATGCACCTGTGTGAGGTCGTTCACTGCATAAAGACACCTGTCCATCCCATACAATCAGTCAGACTCAAACTTGTAACGTGGCCAAGACCAAAGAGTTGTCCAAAGACATCAGAGACAAAATTGTAAAACTCCACATGGCTGGAAAGGGCTACAGAGAAATTGCCAACCTGCTTGGTGAAACAAGGTCTAATGAAGAAGCAATCATTACAACACGGAACAAGCTAAACGATGGTCTATCTCAATCGGAGTGGAGCCCAATGCAAGATATCACCTCGTGGGGTCTCAATGATCCTTCAAAAGGTGAGGAATCAGCCCAAGACTACACGACAGGACTTGGTCAATGACCTGAAAAGAGCTCGGACCATTGTTTCCAAGGTGACTGTTGGTAATACACTAAGACGTCATGGTTTGAAATCATGCATATTACGGAAGTTTCCCCTGCTTAAATCAGCACATGTCAAGGCCCGTCTTAAGTTTGCCAATGACCATTTGGATAATACAGAGGAGTCATGGGAGAAAATTGTGTAGTCAGATGAGACCAACACTGAACTTTTTGGTCATAATTCCACTAACCGTGTAGGGAGGAAGATGAATGATGAGTTCCATCCAAAGAACACCAACCCTACTGTGAAGCCTGGGGGTGGTAGCATCATGCTTTGGGGTGTTTTTCTGCACATGGGACAGGACCACTGCACTGTATTAAGGAGAGGATAACCGCAGCCATGAATTGTGAGATTTTGGGGAACAACCTCTTTCCCTCAGTAACAGCATTGAAAATGGGTCGTGGCTGGATCTTTCAATAAGACAATGATCCGGAGCACACAGCCAAGAAAACCAGAGTGCGTCCGTAAGAAGAATATCAAGGTTCTGGCGACAGCTCAGAAACCTGTCCGATCTCGAGAAGATCTGTGTGGAGGAGTGGGCCAAAATCCCCCCTGCTGTATGCAAACCCGGTGAACAACTACAGGAAAGGTTTGACCTCTGTAATTGCAAATAAAGGCTACTGGACCAAATACTAACAATGTTTTTCTCAGGTGTTCGAATACTTATTTGCAGCTGTATCACACAAATACATCATTAAAAAAAACAATGTGATTTCTGGATTTTTCTTTTTAGAATATCTCTCTCACAGTGGACATGCACCAACGATGAAAATTTCAGACCCCTCCATTATTTCAAATACTTGTTTTCTTCACTGTAATTGCCTAATCAACCATGGTTTGTGTCTATTTCAGTGGATAAGCAGACACAACAGTATATTGTTTGTTCTTTTACAGTTACAGGAGGGCACTTGGTGAATTTGCAAACAGATGACATAAGGATTTCCGGTTCCACGTTGGTTCGCATAAGTGGATATTTTTACATACGGGCATGCATTTGTGTGTTTTGCTATAGTTGAGGACAGACATATATTTTGGGAGTGACTGCTGCAGTTCTCATTTTTAGAAATATGTAGCCACACACATGAGGTATCACTGCTAGTTTGCTGCATCAACTCAACATATGGTGATTTCAGAGAGGTGTCAATGTTGTTGCCAATAGCCAATAACTGCCAGTGTGGAAAACTACAGTCAACACGTAAACTACTCAAACTGTTGGGTCAACCCTTAAATCCTGCCACACACAGCGCAATGCGGTTGAACTCGATTGAAAAGCACCATTGCATAAAAACAAGAGTTAACTCTAACACGCACATTGAACCATTGGATGTTTGAACACTGTATATATGTGTTTGTTTGTGTTTTGATTATCCTACATTTTTGCTTTCATCAGCAACTTCCTGGCTTCAGTTTTTACATGTAATGTGAAGTGAAGTGTGAGGATAAGAATAGATAATCTTACATTTTACTACAAACATTGATTATGACATTAAATCGGATTGAAAAACTGAGGAGAGCATAGAACATATGCATTTATATTGTTGGCTGTTATCAGAAGAGCTTTTCTGAAAATTATCAGACTGCTCCAGCAGAGAGGGCCAAAAAGGCATACAGGAACTGAAATAAGAAATCATATATCTCCGCTTCTAGCTTCATTACACATAAAATCTTTCTAATCACCTCCAAAGTAGCATTCTACACTACTGCATACTACTTCCAAGATGTCTTCTAAAGAACAGGATGAAGGGTCACCTGTGACGGCAAGGGTCTTGATGCAGGTCTCCACTTGGCTTCGATATTGCTGCTGCAACCAAGGACAGTCCAGCAGCCGCACAGATGACTGCAGCAGCTGTGTGACAATAGTGTGATGACTCTAACAAAAAGAACAGGTGGGGTGCAGTCAAAGTTGGGGATTAGACAGTCAACTCCACTTTAAAGGCAAAGCTTGAGCTGACCTGCAGCGCCGTGCTGTTCTCTGAGAAGGGTGAGCTAAAGAAGGCGTTAATGGTATCAAAGACCACATTGATGATGTACTTCTCCAAGACGGGATCAGAAAGTCGCTTGTCCCGCTTGTTGCACACCTGGCAGGAGGACACAAAGCTTCATCAATCACTGGTAACCTGTAAAATAACAAAGTGCCCATGCTCACTCGGGCCATATCAACTGTGAAGTCCTCAAATAGCTTCCAGATGTGGTTGGATGTGTAGATCTCCTTCATCTCCACCTCCGTGTCCACGTAGCAGTGATTGACGAAGTTGACGTAAGCAACTTTCACCTGGGTGAACACAACATGACAGTGCAATGTGTGTGAATGATTATCCTACCATCTTGTACCACTTATCCGGGATGGGGTCGCAGGGACCTTAACTTTAGCAGGGACTCTCGTACTTCCGTTTCCCCAGCAACTTCATCCAGCTCTTTCGGGGGATCCCAAGGTGTTCCCAGGCCAGCCAAGAGACAATTTCTCTAGCGTATCCTGTGTCTCCTTCTGGTTAGATGTGTCTGGAACACCTCACAGGGACCAACCACATTACGGCCACAGCTCCAGTCGGCCGCCTAAAGATGGTCCACTTGGACTCGATATGCCCTCCGTCCCCCAGAACATGAGCAAAGTTCTGTCGGAGGTGGGAGTTGAAACTCTTTCTGATAGGGAATTCTGCCATCCATTCCCAGCAGATCGTCAAATATGTTTGGACCTGCCACATAAGACAGGCATCTTCCTCAACCCTCAGAGCCATCTCACAACCAGTTCATGATAATTTGACAGCTCCGCTATTCTCTTCACCAGTGTTCAAGACATGCGGCCGCAAGTCCAATGACACGATGAGTTGATGATCCAACTGCGACCTTGGGTGTCCTGGTGCCAAGTGCATGTGCGGACACACTTATGCTTGAACATGGTGTTCGTTATGGACAATCCGTGATGAGCACAGAAGTCCAACAACACAACATCAGTCGGGTTCTGATGGGTGGGGGTGGGGGGTGGGGTCCTCACAATCACGCTCTTCCAAGTCTCACTGTCATTGGCCACGTTAAACACTGAATTTCCCTAGCAAAACAATGGAGTACCGAGTAGGGGCAGTCTCTGGTACCCGCTCTAAGGACTCCAAAAAGGGTGGGTACTCTGAACTGCTGTTTGGTGCATAGGCACAAACAACAGTAAGGACCCATCCGCCTGCCCAAAGGCAGAGGCTACCCTCTCATCCACCAGGATGAACCCCAACGTCCGGGCGGCGAGCCGAGGGGTAAAAAGTATACCCAAACCTGCTCAGCGCCTCTCCTCATAGACAACTCTAGAGTGGAAGAGATTTCAACTCCTCTCAAGAGGACTGGTACCAGAGCCCAACCGGTGTGTGGAGGCGAATCAGACTATATCTAGTCGGAATTTCTCAACCTCACACACCAGCTCGGGCTCCTTCCCTGCCAAAGAAGTGACGTTCCACAAGCTTCTGTAGGCGGGGATCGGATCGCCAAGGTCCCTGCCTTTGGTCACTGCCGAGCTCAAATTAGACCAGACCTCTATGGCGCCTTCTATGGGTGGTGAGCCCATGGGAAGGGGGACCCACGTTACCCTTTCAGGCTGTGCCTGGCTAGGCCTAATGGCTGGATGGCCTTTGAGCCCGACTTCCAGGCCTGGGTCCAGATGGGCTCCCGGTAACTTTCATCAGGGCAAGGAAAATTTCTATCTATTTATATTAGTCATCATAGAGCTGTTTTTGTCATCCTTTGTCCAGTCCCTCACCCAGGACCTTTTTGTCATGGGTGACCCCAGCAGAGGCATAAGCCCCCGACAATTTATCCAGTTCATCCAATACGACTGCAAACAGGAAAGGGCTTGGCATGGAACCCTGATGCAGACCTCGACCTTAAATTCTTCTGTGACACCAACGGCACATCTCACCGCTGTTCTGCTGCCCTCATACCTGTCCTTATTTCTCCGCAACACCAGACTTGCGCATACAGTACCACAGTTCCTCTCTTAGCACTCTGTCATAGGCTTTCTCTAGGTCTACAAAGATACAATGTAGCTCCTTCTGACCTTCTCTGTACTTTTCCACGACCATCCTCAAGGAAAATAGTGCATCTGTGGTACTCTTTCTAGGCATGAATCCATACTGTTGCTCGCAGATACTTCTGTCCTGAGTCTATCCTCCACTGCTCTTTCCCATAACTTCATTGTGTGGCTCATCATCTTTATTCTTCTGTAGTTTCCACAGCTCTGAACATCTCCTTTGTTCTTGAAAATGGGGACTAGCACACTTTCCCTCCATTCTTCTGGCATCTTCTCTCCCACTAGTAGTTAAATAAGTTGGTCAAAAACTCCACAGCCACCTCACCAAATTGCTTCCATACCTCCACTTGTATGTCATCGGGACCAACTGTCTTTCAATTTTTCATTCTGTTCAGTGCTTTTCTAACTTCTCCCTTACTAATCAAAGCCACTTCCCGGTCATTCACGCTTGCCTTGACTACTCTACATTCTCTCCCATTTTTTCATTCATTACCTTCTCAAAGTACTCTTTCCATCTACTGAGTACACTACTGGCACCAGTCAACATATTTCCATCGCTATCCTTAATCACCTTTACTTGCTGCACATCCTTCCCATCTCTATCCCTCTGTCTGGCCAACCTGTAGAGCTCATTTTCTCCTTCTTTCTTATCCAACCTGGAGTACATGTCGTCATATGCCTCTTGTTTAGTCTTCGCCACCTCTACCTTTGCAGTACGACCCATCTCAATGTATTCCTTACGCCTCTCCTCAGTCCTCTCCGTGTCCCACTTCTTCGCTAATCTCTTACCTTGGATGACTTCTTGTATTTTGGGGTTCCACCACCATTACCTTGGGAGTAGTATTCCAGTCTTCTGGGAGGTCTTCCTATCAATGTAGAGCCTGTCTCAGCTCTTTCCGGAAGGCCACA